>NW_028324163.1:300000-600000 GCF_054372755.1 Phalangium opilio
AATTTAGAATGCAATAAATAAAGCAAATAAACACATAATACAATTTAAAGGCCAAAGTGCACGGGATCTTACCATGCAATAAATAAAGCAAATAAACGCATAATACAATTTAAAGGCCAAAGTGCACGGGATCTTACCATGCAGTAAATAAAGCAAATAAACACATTATACAATTTAAAGGCCAAAGTGCACGGGATCTTACCATGCAGTAAAAAAAGAAATTAAAGAAACGCAATAAATAATTTAAATGAAGCAAGGAAAGGCATTGGAAAAACTATAAACAGAAAAACAAGAAGTACGCATGTGTCTTTAACATGCAAATTATAAAGAAATTATTGAGTAAACTTAGGAAATAACTATGACTCGTTATTAGGGTTGGGTTGATTTGAATGTCTGCTTAAAAGTGTTCTAATATTTTCGGCTTCTATCAGCCTAGCCTCAGCATTCATCCTTTCAGTTTCACGCCTAAACTCTAAATTGGCATTGATACCTTCAAGCACAAGAAGAATTAGGCGCTGAATAGCATTAGATTCTTCCATTACAAGTCTCTGACGTTTGGCCTCTTCGTTTAATTGTTCCGCTGCCAACCTCTGACCATTGGCCGCCTCGGCGCACGCTTTGGCCGCAGCTGCCGTCTCCTCCTTGTGCGTAAGAGGCCTTTTTCTGGGTTGCGATTGAGCTATAAGATACGTAAAGTCAGTTTATGAAGTCATAGGGTAATAGCGATCTGTCTTATCAAGTGTAAGCAACACTAAGTAACTGGGGTTTGTCTTTCTCGCACCTATTTTATTAATAGGCAGGAGTGCATAATAGCCAATACAACCAGTGTTTCAACAAGAGAAGCCAGTGGTATTGGATATGGTTCACAAAAGAGTAGGAAGATTTCCAATGTCTGTAACTGCTTTCATTGTGTTTGGGGATAATAACACCAATGTACAGAACAGGCTTCAAACAAACTTACAAGTTCCTGGTGCTTCACTGTTGGAGCAGCTTGCTTCTGCCTCTGGTGCAGCAATACCCGATTTTGGAGGGCCACTACCGGAGCAGCTATCCTCGGGATCAGTAACGCTAGCATCTATGAACATACATGCCTACTATTAATAACCATTCATTTTCATTAAAGGAATAGAAAGATAATTTTTCATCGTACCAAAGATGGACGAAAAGGATGGTAAATTTGTGGGGTCGTCCAGAAATGGTTGCAAAATGGCATCCAAATCCTCATTACTAATTGAATAGCAATCCCGCCATTTTAATATGGTTAACAACATTACAAGCAAATCGTAAGTTTAGTTCCACAAACCTTTCTGCCAATGGGTACGGAGTTGATTGTGCAATGTAAGAAGACCTGTGAAAACAATGTTTTAACTGTTTCGCTCTTGATAATATGAACAATGTCATATTGAGGAGCTGACGATGGACCTGCATCAGACTGTGCAATCCAGTTACGACCAAAATCATAGGCTCGAGAGATCCCTTGCATTGAAACTTTCGGAATCAATGCGAAAATCCTCGCCTCAATTGGTGTAAGCGGTTCTGATGCTTTGGTACCACCACCAGTTTTACGTCTCTCCTGAGCAATGGTTGCCGCCTTCTTACGTACAACTCCTTTCAGGTTGGCCCACTTCCTCTTCACCTCCGCGTCCGTGTGCTGCTGTTGTTTGACAGCATTGACGCGTTCAGTGATGCGACTCCACATCTTCTTGCGCCGCTCAGGGGTACAGCCATACTCGTATAAGTCCAGTGATGGAACGGCCTCCAGCTGGGTCACCAACGTTTCAATTTCGTCTTGCGAAAATGGTACCTTCTTGGACGAACTTGACATTTCTTGAAATCTCAGTGTAAATCATGAATAAAGGGTTAGAATACAACATACTGAAGTACACATTTCTAGCAGAAAAGCTCAGTGGTAAAAGTAGTAAGGGTATATATTACTACAGCTTAGTTTTAGAGGACTAACACATGTTCCTGCAGATTAGAGGAAGAAAAGTGACCTAGGGTCGAAACATTGTTGAAAGATAACTATGAAACGTATTGCAAACATAGGGCAAAGCAGCAAACCCAAACAATTCATTAGCGATTAAAAACACATTGAAAGCAGATAGTCCACTATAATATATGGTTATATTTCAAAGGAATTGTACTACTACTTTTACCTGTAAAGGTTAAGACTACACTACGTTCACAGGCCTGCCTACAGCCACAAATAATTGCTGAAGATATTCGCATTATGGTAAACGACTTGCTTACTTGTAGAGCTCAGTAAAATGGGTTAAGAACATACATGGGGTGAATAGAAAACTTTAAGGTCATTAGAAGTATGTATTTAATTAAACATCACAAATCGCTGATGATTTCTGTTTGAGGCTTAGTAGTTGTTCATTTCGGCTTCCATAACATTCAAACCCAACCGCCAGTCGAGGACGCTACTTCGTTGCCGTAGCAACGAAGGCGGGGCTTAGGTTAAGCGTCATTGCTCTATACCGAAAGGATTAGGCGTTTAATTGATAACGGAAGTCACAGGACCTTTATACTAGAAACTTTATCGAGAAGACTTCAATTATCAGTTGTCGGAAAAATTGAATTAGAGCTACATGTAGGAAAGTCAAACTTACAGTTAAAAGCTTTATGGACCCGAATCAATGGGTAAAAGGGATAGCTTTAGAATCTGTGGCTTTCAACACGGTGGTCTTCATTGTTTCAGGTGAGGATATACGAAGAACCCTGGAGAACAAAAAGCTACAAACAGGAACTCAACAGAAAATAAAGGCATTTCTCTATTTATCGGATCCGACAACTACTGGAGAGTTATAACAGGAAGAATAGAAAAGCTTAACGAAGATGGTCTCGCGGCCTTGGAAAGTATTTTTGGATGGGTAGTTCAAGGACCTTTCGAGCTTTCTAACCAAGCAGAGGGTCAGGAAATGAATTCGGGCAGCGCGCTTAATCCGATTCATGCGGAGGTTGGGGAATCAGAAGAAATTTCAAAAGGCTTTCGCAAGTTTTTCGACTTGGAATCGCTTGGAATCTTGGACTCGGCAATTAAAATAAAACCGTCGGAGGAAAAAGCCAAAACCTCGTTTGAAAGTACCGTAAAGTTTGAAGATGGCCGCTACACTGTCAGGCTTCCATGGAATAAGATTGATCACTGAATTGCTTTAACGGGAAAAGAAGACTCTACTGCATCATGGACTAATTATGCTCAGTATAAACAGGGTTCGTACACGACCGGGAAAAGTCTGGGAATTTGAACAAAGGCCTAAATTGGTCAACGAATTTGTGAAATAGGTCTAAAACGGTGAGGGAAATTTGGAAATAGGCGTAAATGGTCAGGCTAATTTGTGAAATATGGCCAGGGAAAACTTGGAAAAAATCAGGGAATTTCAAGGCAAAAACTTTGTACGAACCCTGATCAAACAAACTTGCCCTTTCAAATTTTAAAATAAATTAAATCTTTCTTATTTTAGACGTGGAATCTTTTGAGAGTGATGGTTTATGGCATGAAAGCATTAGTAAAGGATTTCACAAGAAAATATCCTGGTTATTACCTGGCTCCTCTCCGTTTAAATGGAAGCGCAGTTGAAACTTTATTTTCAGAGTACAAGTTCAATGCTAATGGAGAGCTATCTGGGGTAAATTTTACTTACGCTCGAAAAAAACCTATTAACACAAACTGAAGTGCATGGTCATCACTGTAGCAAATATTACAGAACTGCACGACTGTATGAGAGCCGCAATTTTTCAAAGTTCAACCAAGGGCGTGTGATCAAAAAGAAAGCTATACTTCAGAGTCTAAATAAGAAACACTTCAAATAACCTGCCAATTTTTTTAAGATATTTCATTTATTTTCAAATGTAACACAACATAAAATTAAAAATCACATTTAAAATCATTCACGAACTTTGGTTTCGATATAATTCTTCTTGAGGACTGTCCATTATCTAAAATAGGACATTTAGAGTTTTCATTTGAGGTTTGTTTCATGGACTTGAAAAGTTTAACATTTGGCTTTGATTCTTTGGTCTCTGGTTTCACTTAAGTTTTATTTGAGGAATATAACACTGTGTCCTTTTTATTGTCCATTTCAAACTTTTTGGCACTTGGTATTACTTTTAGGTTGTATTTAAGGTTTCTTCTAGCTTTGTTCAGCAATTGCTTTACAATCTTTGGATTGGGTTTCGTTACAGGCTTTTGTTAATTTATTTCTTGGGCGCCCTCTTTCTCTAGGTTCTGTCTTATTCCCTTCTGAATTCGCGATTGCTTTAGGTTTTGATTTCTTAGCATTTTGGCATGGGACTTTATTTATCTCAGACTCTATTTCATTCTCCAGATTATTGTTTTTTGATTTATGGTTGGATTTTCTCCTATTAATTTTCACTTCTTGTAATCGAGTCTTAGCTGTCAAACTTGTTGAAGGGGTGGCACCTTTTGAAATAATATAAAGTTCATCCCTAAGAGATGCGCAACCTTTACTCATTTCTTTTTTGTTTTCACTCTCTTGGGATTCCTTCGCTTATACAAATCGTTGAAAGTGGCGTGAACTATTTCCCTGGTCAATTCTTTATAAAAGATACGCAAATCATTTTCCGGACGATCTGTTATCTTTTTGGCAATTTCACGGAAAAGGTTGACTTGATTTGTATCTTGAAAGACGTTATCCGCTAATACTTTAATAATATGGCTTTCATATTTACGTAAACCATCGCTGTTAAGATAACTTCTTATTTTCAAATTAAGTTCCCTTAAAAATGGTTTAAACTCTTCTCGTAGAAATTGCATTCCTCCATCGTCTCTCATAATCATACCAGAATAATTCAAAGTCATTTTATCTTCACGATCCATGCTAAATATCCAGCTTAATTCAAAGAGTGTTCTACCTTCTCTATTGATGTCTTCGCTTCTTTCCTTTTCTAAGAAGGATTATCAGGAGCATGGACAGTTTCATAAGTTTCGTACAATAATGTTATCAGATACTTAATAAGATTTTCAAAGGTTTTTCAACGAATGTTTTATGCATAATATTAGACTACTCCCTTGGACGTCAATGCTGTTTATAAACTTTTCATTGCAACACTTGGCTACTATGACTGGAATGCATTTGACAATGTTCTCCTCGTTCATGTTGCTAGCCTAAATATATTACAAAATGTAATCCTGCTTTAATGAAAGTTGAATTTTAAATTTAAATAATAATAAATAATGTTATGATAAAATGTTTTAAATAACAGTAAATATATGTAAAAAACGTACCTTATGAAGGACAACGTCAAGCCTTGGAAGTTGGAAAATTACACTATAGCAGACAACGCGAGGGGCACGTTACCGCGGAGTATGATTGGTTTATAGGGACTACATTTCGCTGTGTGTGGGTTTTCTATGTGTCGTTGCGTGAATTTTCTGCAGTTTTTTGAGATTGGCCAGACTGTTGTTACGGTCCCTTGCCTATATGGCTCCCTTGTCTCTTATTCCCTTCTTCTTTAACTTCTAATTATATATTTTACAGTAAAGCATCAGCTGCAGCGCCAAAAAGTGCACCCCAACTTGTATCATTGAATGATGACGAAAACACCTAAGTATCATTGTCTTTGGAATCATGGAGATAAAAATGAATTTGCCCTTTTCCTAACAGTATTTGTCAGCTTTTAAAGTTTTACTATGAATTAGATTAGTCCTATTCAGTTGTATTGGCGCAAGTTTTGGAAAGTGTTATTCGCAATTTCACCAACGGGAGCAGTTATTTTCCTCTCGAAAGCTTAGGAGGGTGCAATTTTGGATAAGAAACTGTTTCTGAAGTCTGGTTTGGAATAATTATTACAAGAGGGTGATGTTATAATAGCGGACAGAGGTTTTACCATCGCAGACTGTCTCTTTGAAGAACTTCTTACTGAAGAAATAGCTAAGCTTAGAATATTTGTGGAACATACTATTGGCCGTGTAAAAAGATAGCGTATTTAAAAGCGTAAAATACCCCTACCAATGACAGGAATTTTTAGTGAACTGGTTTTTGTTGTAGGTTGTCTCTTTAACTTTCAAACGCCTGTTGTAAAATATTAACATATTTGTTGGAATGTTTAAGAATCACTTTAAAAATATTGCACGCATTTAACAAAAATATCACTTTGATTTATTGAGAAGTCAATTTTTTAAGGAACTCATTTTCATTTAAGGGTTCAACACTAAAAACTGTTTTTGATTAGATTGTACGTTATGTCTAAAATTGAAGGCAGTAACTTTCTAGGGACTCGTTTCTCAAAGTACTCTGGAATTAAAATTCCCCTGTGGAATTTTGTTAATTGGGGCACTGTGATCGATCATTCACTTTCATTAAAAGATATTCTTTCTACTGAAATACCCTTTGGGGTCCAAACTACAAAATCACACCAAGTTTGACCCGTCACAGCCAGTTGCATTTAAACCTGCATATAGTATTTGTGCGAAGTTTATAGTTCTAAAGTCCCGTTATCCTTTCTACAACAAAAACTACTTTTCTGGTTTGGTTTTAGTTTATCCACCTCGTTAGGCGCTAAGTGTTCCGTAATTTTAGGATACTTTATTTCCACTAATCCTAAAATGAGATTAGAGTCCACTTTCTTAACTAACCCATCAGGAGAACAAGCAAGCCCAACATAATTTTTGTTTTTCCAAAGGCCTGTTGATTCTACTATAAACCTTTCAGCGCTACCATCATTTAGATTATCTTCGTAGGCTTTTCTGGCTAAGGTTTCGTTCTTAATACCATAGGCCATGGCTCTAGCTGCGATGCGTTTTTCTGGCCAAAGAATTCCCTTTACTAAATTGAACATTGGTTTAAGATTGCTTCCCTTTCTTTCCATGTGTGTAAAAACCTCCCTACAACGAGATGCCGTTACTAGCTTACATCTAACATTATGCCAAAGGTCAGAACAAGATTGTTTATGAGTGCCTGGCACCATATATGGTTTTTTTTCTAATGGGGAATCCAGACTTATATTTTCTATGAAAGAATTAACCATTTCTACTAAAACAGACTTATCTGCAGAGCCTAAATAATAATCTTCGTAGATAAAATCTAAAACCTGTTCCCACATGCTAGGAAACTTCAAATTTTCCTTTACTGATGAATTTTGTAACTCGCACAAAAATCTATTGACTCTCTCATTATCTGCAGCGACCGAAATTAAACTGTTTCCTTGACTCCTTCTTCTCCTTTTTGTAGTCTGATTGGCTATCATCTGTTGGGTTTCTTTTAGATTGTCTTCCCTTGTTCTACTCACATAGTTTACTAGTGCAGCTAGTAGGCTCGTAGCCAAAAACGGTTGTATAGTCCTCTAGGGCGAATAACATTGCCACAATATGATTACAGCGGCCCATAGCCGACGCTTTACATTCACAACTTGCATCAGCAACTTTTCCATCACAATCTATCATTAGTAATCCACGATAGGTAACATCAGGGTGATATGACGACATAATCTTGGCTTTCAAGCAGTAAAATGTACCATTGACATAATCTCGCAAGTCACCCACGTGACCAGAAGCAAAGTAGATTCTTCCTTTCTTTAGGGGCTTCGAGTTATGACCGTCAGTTTCATTGTCAGAGTCTGAGACGTTGTTCTCTTTGTTTTTACTTCCAAAATCAGAAATGATTGTTACACTCTCCACTAATTATTCATATATTTTGCCATAGTCATAATTCTTCGGTATCAAATGTCCAGGGAACTTTTTCCACCCTACGTGTTACAGAAATATGTATTAAAACTTTTGCGATATCTTAAACTGTAGGCTCTTAACGTTGAATGGGAAACTGCGCAGGTCGTTGCGTTTGCTCTTGTAAAATCATCTTCCTCTATGCATTTGTCTTATCAATCCAGGGGCGGACTGGCCATAGGGCCCCAACTGCCACTGGCAGTGAGGCCCCAGTCAATGGGGGCCCTCCTTTTCGGGGTTTGCATATTTCAAAATTGGTCCGTCACTAACTCAAAATGGTTACGTATCCATAAATCGGACATTGGTAAATGGCATCTCATAAGATAATGTTCATTTAATAATTTATAAAGCGGAAAGAGATCGTTTTGTAGTCGTATAGTTTTGTAGTCTTATTGTTTTCGACTCAACTTTTATACCTTGGCCTATCCCGCAAGAAACAAAACTTAAAATCGGTTTATATTTTAGTAAATTAATTCTTGATATTTTATTTTCATGCTTAGTGAGAAAAGGGGAAAATAAGGGACTAAGAGCACATTAAGAGAAGGCTCAAGTTATAAAACTACTACTCTTCATCACTTTTTATTTTTACTGTTTAAGCTCTAGTTGAAGATAAATATATTTATATTTATATTCATATTCATATTTTCTCAACCATTACCCACTAGAATTAACAAAGGTCGAGGCTCGGCCGGGCCCTCGAGAGGGGGAAGCCCTCACATGAGCGGTTCCCGTATGAGCGGATTCCAAACTAGCGGTTCCCTAAATAGCGGTCCTCATAACAGCGGTTCCCTAAATAGCAGTTTTCCCGAAATGACAGTTTACCCGTTACAGCAGTTACCGATACAGTTGTTCTCGTAAACGCGGCGTACCGTTACAGCAGTTCTCAAAAGAGCAGAAAAACGGGGATGCGAAAAACTATAGTTATTTATTATGGTGTACGCTGGGTTATATAAACTCAAATAGAACTAGGTCAGATACGGATAATTTGGTTTGGTTAAAGTTGATTATTTGAACTCAATAGTATTAGGTCAGGTCAGGTTGGGTTTTCGATCGGATTTTAAGGGGTTTTTTTTCGTTTGGTTTGAGTAAGGTTAGTTATATTTTGGAAATAGTGTAACAATGTTACGCCTTTTCCAAAATATTGTTGTTTATCATCATTGACTTTCCAATTAATAATATGCCTTTTCCAAAATATTTTTGTTTCTCTTCATTGACTTCCCAAATAATAATATGCCTTTTCCAAAAAATTAGGTCACTTTACCAATGTTACGCCATTTCCAAAATATTTTCGTTTTTCTTCATTGATTCCCAAATAATAATATGCCTTTTCCAAAATATTTTTGTTTTTCTTCATTGACTTCCCAAATAATAATATGCCTTTTCCAAAAAAATATGTCACATTACCAATGTTACGCCTTTTCCAAAATATTATGTTTATCTTCATTGACTTCCCAAATAATAATATGAATTTTTAAAAAAATTAGGTCACATTACTGATTAAATGATCACTGAATAAACTAACATAAAAAACGAATGAACACAACTGTATTGTTAAGAAATGCTCAAATTTCCCAAAATAGCAGCCGCTATTTCTAAAACAGCAGCTGCTATTTCTAAAACAGCAGCTGCTATTTCTAAAACAGCAGCTGCTATTTCTTAAAGAGCAGTTTTGATTAACGCCGCTGTTTTTTTGGAATGGAGGTTGCTATTTCGAGAACTGCTCTTCCGAGAATTGCTGATACGAGTTACACCCCCCGAGAGGTGCGGGCCCGGGAAAAGGACCGAACTGCCCCCCTCTCTCGACGGCCCTGTGCATTATAACGACATACTCCCCTCTCATTTTAGGTATCGGCTTGGGGGCCCTTTTTAAAACGGTGGCAGATGGCTGTGCAGCTTGCCAGTCCGCCCCTGTATCAATCAGCCACTTCCCTTTATCTATACTGGAATTAATCGTACATCCGCCTTGTTGGAGTACTTTCTTTCTCAACTAGTTAGAGAGAAAGCCGAGGCTTAATCAAAGCATATTTATTATATCTACCTTTCAATTAGATCCTCTTTCCTTCCTTTCGAGTTAAGACCACGACATTGCAGCCACCGTTTTAATTGAATGACACTGTGTTTTTCTATTTCATCATGCATAAATATTGCGCCTGGAACTTCGTTTTCGTTTATTTGTACAACAGCGAAAGGCAACGTAGACGCCAAGTTTAACAGTTAACTTACTACAAAGTTCGCCGCAATAAAAAAAATTTTTGCCGCTAAAACTTTCGCCTGAGAGTTCCGCCGGCGCAATTTCGATCGCCGCCGCTTTTAGCTAGCATGGCTGCCAAAATATATAGTCCTCAACAGGGTGAGAAATAAGAAAAATTTTTAATTTGTTCATTTGACCAGCAGAGCCCAAGAGTTTTAATTAAAAAACTGGTCAGTGACCACTTAATATTTCTACACACTGTCAGAGCTGCACTGAAATGTCCTAGGTTTTATACACTGTTTATTTGTTTATATGCATAAATTTCTAAATAAAAATAAGGTTAGTTTTGTAAATGTTAAAAAAAATCATTAACATTGGAACAAATTTTATTTTCATTAAAGTTAAACATATCACCACAAAAGTATCTTATACTTAAGAATGAAATATTTGCACTTTAGACTAGACATCTTTGTACTTCATTATTAATATTATTAGAGATCATCATCAATGAGACCAATTGTATCACATTTGTTGTCAGCAAAATCGCTGTCATCATCTGATGATATAGATGCTGATGTTGTTTTCTTCTTAGTTGCTTTAGGTTTTCTTATTTTGTATCGCCTATTGACTGAATCTAGCCATAAATTTAGTGCGGGCTTACAGTCAAAATCTTCAATGGAAACATGTTCCATTTTAATTCGAATTGAATTTTCCAGATTCAAGGTGCTTAAATTTGCACTCAAAGAATTTTTTGTTATGTTACAAACGCTAAAGCCCCTTTCTGCTTCTGCAGAAGTCGGGTTTGTTACTAATAAGACATTAAATATTTTAAAAAGTACTGGAAAACGATCTTGAAAATTGTTAACAACGTGGAAAAAAACATTGGTCATTGATTTTTTTATTTCGCTGGGAAATTCAGTGGAAACAGTCCTCTTGAAAATTCTGAACTCCTTTAAAAGACAGTTGAAGGTAACATCATTTTTACTTGCGTAGAGTGTCGCAAAATATTCCCATATGGTTTACAGTTGATCAACTCCGTGTGCATCTAAACTATCAAAGTCGGAAGGCCAAAGCCTCACAACAAACACAGAAGTGGTTTTCCAAATTTTGCTGTTTTAAACAAGCATGACTAGATAATTGTGTATTTCTTTTGAAAGGCTATTTGTTTCGTTTAAAAATGATGTTACATCCAAATCAAATTGAATTGTTTGTCCTTTAAACGAGACTTTCTCCTTAAGGAGCTCTTCTGTGAAAGGTTTCACCTTTATCCCACCGTCAATTTCAAGTTTTTCCACGCATTTAGCAGTTTCCATTATTTCATCATAAGCTTCGTAAAGAGATAAATTATTTTTGGCTAGACATGATGGCGGTGGCCTCTTTGAACGGTTTTTAAAATGTCAACCAGTTCTTCGAAGGCTTTCACTTCGGCAGCAGATGGGAAGTTCAAATTCAAATTCAAGGACTCTGCTGTCGCAATAAGAGATGCATTTTATTCAAGAAAACGGGAAAACGTGTCCAACTTGGAATTCCATCGATGTTCAATATCATTGATTCATTATAAGTTTGTGCTGAGGCAATTCCAATTGCTTTTGCGTAACCACTAATCGATGTGCAGATTTTATGCTTCGTCTAATGTGACTTACGATAGCTTTCACTGTATTCTTCATGTTATTTATTTCTTCTTCTTTGATGACTTCTCTGACTACCAAATTTAGCTTATAGGTGAAGCATCCATGCAATTTCATTTTAAGCTCTTTTGTTACCGCTGCATGTACATCACTGGCATTGATTTAACTCGGTCATTAATTTTCCAATCGGTCATCTCTTTGGCCAGGCTTTTTTCTGAGTGGTCGGTTATATTTTCAGCAGTAAGAGTAGCTCGTTTTAGATAAAAAAAATTATCTCCGTAATGACAGGTAATACTCATGTAATTATCTGTCGCCCTGGACCCGTCGGTAGTCAAGCCAAAGGCAAGCGCCGCATGAATATCGTTTCGCACTTTTCCGGAAACGTGTTTTTACTTGTTTTGGATTAACGTGTTACTTAAATGTTTTCTCGTTGGCTCTTTGTAGCCAGGGGCCGCCTCTTTCAATAACTGAAGAAAACCATCGTCTTGAACAATACTGATCGGTTGGTAATCCTGACACACCATCCTTATGATACATTCATCTAAATTTTTTGATCTTTTCAGCAGAGAGATGAAACGCTTTTACCTGCTTGGTAAACAAGCTTGAAACAGTTGGTTGTAAATTGAGTGATTTGAATTGGGGAGCATTGGTCTCGCTTTCGGTTGATGTCGAAGCGGAACAATCGAAATTTCGTTTCGTTTTCGAAGCGCATTTTTTCGACACAATTTGAATTTTATGGATGTTTTTTGAAATTTGATGTCGTTACACTTTTAAATGAATATTGTTTTGAACAAACATTCCGGTGTTTTAGAAATACTTTCAAATATCACTTCTTTTGTTTCCAACAGTTATTTCATCACTCAGAAGGACATGAAGTAGAGAATCTGAACAACGTTCACTAGCCATAACAATAAATAACATAATAGTTTCGAGTTTTCGACCAGGGAGAAAAACATCTTTTTCATTACCATTTGAAACTAAATAGAAACATCGAACTAAAACCATAAAAATGAAAAGGATGAATCTCACTGTGAAAAACCGAGAATAAAGTTCATGAAATTGAGAAACATGAGAGAAATTAATGGAATTTTTGTATATAAGTTGAGAATAAAACAAAACTGAAGTGAAAAATATTCTCAATAATAATAAATTTTGTCTGATAAGCCGAGTAGAGCGAAAACCAAAGAAACAACAATTTTTTTAATGAAACTTTCCCTATATATTTCAACAATACGAGGTTTTCAGTAGGACCAAAGGAAAGGGAAGGGTAAGAGTGCCTACCCCTGCCGGCCTGCCTGGTGGCGACTGGCTAGTGCCAAAGCAATGAGTCGGCAAGACGGCATCGGCCCTCTATTCTAAAAGAGGAAAGATATCCCTTCTCCCCCCTCCCAGTATGCGGCATCCGAGTCCGACTACGATTACTTAAGAAAGATCCGAAACATTCTGAAAAGTATTCTATAAAGATCCGAGTTCGGAACTTCGGATTCGAACTAGGAGTTGTTGGAGTTGTATCCGAACAAAAAAGTAATCCTTGAAAGTAATCGTCAAGGGCTCATAGAGATCCTTCCGACTACTTTAAGAAGTAATCGAATCCGCCCAGCAATATGCAAATGGGTTCAAAATTTGCGTGAAAGCATGTGTAATATTCTGGTCTGGGTCCATCGGAAATAATCTGCTACTACAATCTTTGTCATGGCATCACACCCTTGTATCTCTTACTTCGTCAGCTAAAGCTATACAATTTAGACTAAAATATTGACGTGACGTCCGCGTAGCTCCTTTCTATCAGTACAGTCGCGAACAAAAGTTTCCGGCCGTTTTCATTCGGTCGCCATTTTTTTTCTATAATAGATAGAGCGACGAGTAAGACGTTTTTGGAAAGGCTGAACCCTAGAAAACCCGATGCCATCGAAATTAATAGAAAATAGAAACAGGCTGATCGGAGTAACTTTCATTCTGTTCTACTTGGGTTGCTTCTTGCGGACGGAGTTCACGATAGAAAGTTACAATTACATCGACACTCTCTCGGATTTGACGAAAAAGGCTTCGTTGTTGGGCACAATGCCAGGTAATGAGTGTTTTTTTAACGAGTAATTAGAATAATAGTTTAAGCATTCGTCAATATTTTATATTTAAGATCTGGGTTAGAAGACCAATCGGTACTCGCTTTGACGAGCCATACGTAACCGAGGTTCAAAGAAGCGGTCGGTTTTCCGTAAACTGTTTGGGCTGGCTATCGGCAGCTAACTCCGGATGTCTTGTTCACATCCAAGGGAGAAATACCGCGCAACAATACGTCGAGTTATTGGAGAACGATGGCCTTCCAAGCATCCTGGAAAGGTTTCCGAACGGGGACTTCGACTTTATGCACGACAGAGCCCCGATTCACACGGCAAGAATCGCAACCCAAGCATTGGAAAGGCTTAGGGAAATCCATGGATTTAGAGTAAGTTATGTTGTTTACTTTTGTATAAGTATTTAAATCAATTGGACATTGCGACCTTGTAGTTAATGGTTTATTTTATTTGAAGGTCATGAATTGGTCTGCTAAGGGATGCGACATGCGGCGGAAATGGTTCGTGTTATTGATCACAGAAACGTGAGAAATGTCCAAGAGTTGTTGGAGGCTGTGCAAAATGCTTGGCGAGATCTAAAGCTGAAGGAGGAATTATTCCAATCCTACAATGAGTCAATGCCCAATCGAGTAAGAGAAGTGTTCGATAATGGCGGTTACTGGTCGCATTATTAAGTATAAATTGTAGTATTAGTTAATTATTAGCACTGATTCCTTTAAAATGTGCCGAATGATTATCTTTGAAAAAGAAAACAAAATAAAATTGAATAAACATTATCATTATTTTCCAACTGTGTTATTTTTACGAACTATATATAAATAAAGCATGCCCACAGAACCGGAATTAATTAATTAAAACAGATTCCACCAAACTGATTTTACACATCTGCAATATAAATATATAGCGGCCACATTAAATTCTGCCAAAAACGAATTGAGTTAGATTCGGCCAACGTTATTATCACCGTTTCTTCTAATCATTGAACCACGAAAACACCCTACTGATAAACATGGAAAGGCGGGTCAAAAGGAGCCGCCACTGACTTGTAAGAAGGGATCCGTTTTGAAAGCGGAATACTACACCAGCGGAAACTCAATCCTACAACTCTGCAACCGCATGCGAACCTTCTTTTGAAATTAATCTATATCCTTAATTCAAGTAGCTTTGACAACAGACTAGTTGTTGCCTAACAATTGAAAATTTAGTAGGCAAATAGTAAAGATTAACGAGGAAAAATCGGGCTTCGAAAAGGGAAATCTACCCCATCTAGAGGCGATTCAACACTATACTCTTTCAAACAGATTCGTACTGTTTCTGAAAGGTCAAACTATAAAAACATGAAATAGGCCTATTATCTTTCAAGGTAATTTGTTTGGGAGCGGCTCAGCCGCCCTGCTCGATTCGGACAGCTGCCCACTGGTAAAAACGTGAAACAGTTTCTTAAGTAGTATAAGAGTCGTTTTCCAGCAGCAGAGTTGTATAAGCCGTGAGAGGTTGAAATTAACAGTAAACCTTTAAAAAATTGGTCTATCTGCTATTCGTTCCTTATATTGTCTAAGGCAAAAAAAATTAAAATCGGAACTCAATGCGAAGAGAAAAACACGTAAAGCCGGTAAAAACCTAAAACCGTTGCTTCTCTCTTATTTCTAAATTCTCTTTCGCGTTACAAACACAGTGAGTGCTTTCGACTTTTCTTGTTGATATGGCAAGTAAACTTGAACGCGCGGGTATACAAATTTTGCCCTATCTTTGCGCAACAACATTCTAGGCGCTCCAAAAACAAATGGCGGTTGTCCAAGTGCAACAGACACTGTCTGCTTAAATAATATCACGTGACACACTTGTCCTACCTTGTAGTTTTTCCCTGGCAAAAAAAGCTGGCAATGAGGTTTCAACGTTGCCGTGTGCATATTTTGTCATGCTGAGGATCAATATCAGCCAAACTCCACATTCCCAGCCCAACCCCGACATTAAACGTCCTTCGTCAATTACACCATTCTATAAACATTCGCCCTGTCCAGTTCTATCACTGTTATTGAACAATAGTCACCCAAACAAAATCATTCTGATTCTGTCCGGCTGTCTAGAAACCCCGACCAGCAACCAGCCATTATGAAACAATGTCGATCATGAATCGGTAAGCACTCAATTCTCCTTCAGTCATCCAAAGCGTGGATGATTCTCAAATTTGCGAATCACCTACCAACATGACAGTTTGAGACTGTAATGTCGAAACCGTGAATAAGCGCCACCGAACGAAATTCAAGTCTCCAGACGTCTCCCATAAGTCTACCCTTCCACCTTCACATGTCTAAACAAATATCCGCGATTTAGACAACTTGTGAACATTTCCATTACAATTGTATAAGTTTACGTTCTAGGGTGAAGCTAGATTTGAATACGGTGTGGCTCAACTTTTTTTTCCCAGCTTTAGCTTACAGCATAGTAGGGTTGACTCTAATTTAATTATAATTAATGAAAAAGTGTTTTTTTGTGTCACTATTTCCTTAATAACCTTTGAAGTTCAAATCCGATTTTAATTTTGAAAAAAAGATTCGGTTTCTGGGTAACGTTATGCGTAAAATGAGACCAACCACAATAAATTTGAAGAAATATTTCGTGACGTAATTTTTCGATAATTTACACATTCATGTGTTGCTCGTGCTCCTTTCAAGATTTTCTATTAATTTCGATGGCATCGGGTTTTCAAGGGTTCAGCGTTTCCATAAACGTCTTACTCGTCGCTCTAGCTATTATAGAAAAAAAATGGCGACCGAATGAAAACGGTCGGAAACTTTTGATCGAGACTGTACATAGAAAAGATTTCTTTTACATTTTCAAAACATATGTTTTTAACTTTATAAAAACAAAAAATGATTCAGTTGAAAAATAGGAACTCAACTTGTAGCTCACTAATAGTGTGTAGTTCTTGTTTAAAGATCGAGTTTCTTAGGTGGTTTAATTACGCGTTTTGAGCGGCGGATCACCGGAGTGGTAGTTGGTGTACGGTCACTCAGTGGTGTAGGAGACGGATTGGTTATGGGAGAGTTAAATGATGGCTGGTGACTTTCCAGTATAGAAGTATTATCAAGTATTTGTCGGGCGATTGTTCCGATCCATGACTAGTGACATTATTTTTAGGGACGTAGATACGATTGGCAAGATTCTGAGTTTATGGTAGGATATCAGGGTTTGTGATCGTTGTGTTAGGTACTTGAGTTTTTGGCGATTCCACACGTTCGAGGATCGGATCTAGGTGTCTCTTCCAAATACTATGTTCTTTTGTTCGGAGCTGATAGGACATATTCATGTTCTCTTGATTACTTTAGCAGGTGTCCATGTAGGTTTGGAGGTGCGATAATCGCGAGAATATACTGTATCACAAACATTGAATTCCTGATGACGTGTACGGTTACTTCGGAAAACTTGAGCTGTTTGGTTAATTAGAATCTTCGTGTTGATGTCAGGTTTCAATAAGCTGAGACGTGTACGTAATGATCGTTTGACGAACCAGTTAGCCGGCGTTTCTCCCGTAGTAGCGTGAGGGTGTTTCTATAGGTCAGAAAAAACTCATCCAATTGAGAAGAAATGGAGGCTGATGGATGAGAATGTTTCAGGCTTCTTTTAAGTGTCTGAACAAACCGTTCCGCCAATCTTTAGTTGACGGATGGAAAGGCGCTGAGAATGTGTTTTATGCCATTATCATTCATGAACGTTTCGAATTCTGAGCTCGTGAAGCATGGACCATTATCACTAACAATGCATTCCGCTAGTCCAAATCTTGAGAAGATGTTAGATAGTGATTTTATAGTTTGTTCCGACGTACATGTTTTTGATATATAAACTTCAGGCCACTTTGAGTAGGCATCGACTACTACGAAAAACTTAAGATTGCAAAAAGGACCGGCATAGTCCACATGTAGTCGTTGAAAAGGCCTATCCGTATTTATCCAAGGATGTGGCGTACTTTTGATCGGACTCTTGCTCAGTGTTTGACATTCAGTGCAGGTTTTCACGGTTCTTTCTAAATCTTTATCAATTCCTTTCCAATATACGTAACTTCTGGCTATAGCCTTCATATTGCCTATGCCTGGGTGATTACGATGTAGCTCTTCCAAAATTCTAGCTTGACATTTTAAAGGAATAACCACTTTCTTACCCCGTAAGAGACACTTGTGCATTACGGTGAGGTCGTCTCGTTTGGAGAAATAGAATCTTAGATCTTCCCCGTTCAAAGTATAGTCGACAACTCGAGATAAAACAGGATCGCATCGGGTAGCTTGAGCGATGTTATGACTAGTCAGTGGCAGGCAGCTAATCTGTTGTAAGTTAAAGAGATCTGCTCCATCTTCTTTATCAAAGACCGTAACTTGTAAAGGAAGCTGCGAGAGAGAGTCGGCATTCGCGAGTGCAGGTTCGTGCTTGTACTTAATAGAATATGAATGCGCCGCAAGCATAACGGCCCAACGTTGAAGGCGTGACGCTGCCAACACGGGAAGACCCGAATGATGACCAAAAATTCGCGTCAAAGGTTGTTGATCCGTGAATAGTGTAAAGTGATGTCCGTATAAATAGGACATCATCCGGATTACTTTCTTCCAATTCAACGTTAATTTCAACAGCCAACTTCGTCCCATGAGAGGTTTTCCGCATCCCTCTAATACGTAGAGCATATCGTGTATAACTTGTGACTCATACTGAATTAAGACTGGTATTACGCCCATAGGTTGGACTGGCTCGTTTGTATACGTTGAGAGTTTCTTCCTTGTAGGTTCCAAAGGTATGTGATGAAATTCACTGTCATACAGTTGTTTTGAAATGACTGAGACTGAGGCACCGGTGTCTAATTCCATTAAAAGGGACTTCGCATTGACCAGTAGTTCCACCATAATAGGAGTATCTTCCCTTGCATTGTCGGTCTCTACCGTGTAGAGCTGGCCTCTAAATAAATCATCATCTTCTGTGAGAGATTCCTCCTCTTCTCTCATATCGGTATCGAGAGAATTGAAGTTGGGAGGCTTCCGAGTGTGGTGAGAATTCTTCCGCTTAGCATTTGTGGGCGTGTTCATTTGACACACGCGTTGGATAAGTCCATGGTAGCAGCGGTTACATTGTGCCCTCTAGAATTTGCAAGCTACTTCGGTATGAGTAGTACCGCCACAACGGTAGCAAGCTGGCCGATTAACGGTAGTCTTCCTTGTACCAGAAGCTAGGACCCTGGGCCGGGGTTTGGTAGGGGAAGAAGGGCCGGAAGAGCGTGAAGAAAACTGTTGACCAGGGTAAGAGATAGCGTGGACCGTACCACGATCGGAGGAAGCTGAACCATGAAAATCGACGGAATCATTCGCGGCAGTTTCCATTGAAACGGCGATGTCGACAGCTTGTTGGAAAACTAGTGTTTACTCCGATAACAGACGTTTTAAAATGCCTTCTTTGGCCAAACCGGAAATAAACTGGTCGCGCAAAACATCATCGAGGGTAGCACCAAAGTCACAACGAACCGAGAGGCGTTTAATTTCAGCTACATAGGCGGAGATTGGTTGAGATGAATTTTGACGGCAACGGTGGAAGCGAAAGCGTTCCGCGATGAGCAAAGGCTTAGGCGATAAATGGTCGCTAAGAGCACTTGCGAGTTCAGCGAGAGTCTTACTGAAAGGAGCGGTGGGCGCTGTGAGACTTCGTAATAAAGTGTACGTGTTGGGGCCAAGTAAAGTCAAAAATGTTGGTACTTGCTTCGCTGCGGGTACATCATGGGCCAAAAAGTAAAGATGAACACGTTCCATATAAGTAGGCCAATCACATCTTGACGAGTCGAACGGTTCCACGAACAAAGGCGTAGCGGCGGCCATAGCGAGCGAAATGGTGAGGTCGAGAAAATTTTTTTTTCTCCGTCACCAATTGTTATATATTTTAATATAACATTAATTTATTCCGGGCCTTAACTTCTAGTGTTTAATCGATAAATTAAGAGTCAATGCTTTCTTACTAAATAAATTTAATAGTTTAAACGGAGGCCAATAAACAATACATATTATTAACATTCAAGAGAGTCGTGCTCTGTTCTTTCACTAATGGCTTTCTGCCGCGCACTGCTTGCGTAGTGCGTTAAGCCTAACATAAGCCCAACACAAAATATTAAGGCTTAAATTTAAATATAGTTTGAATCAGTTTTTTGCCGCATTTCTCATAAACTTCATCCTGCTTTGAGTCAGGTGGGAACACGTGATCGTACGCAAAGCATTTATTGACATCGGGAAGGGAAACTTGATTTTGCGCCTTTGAAAAATGCACGACTATTTTGGCGCCTTCGTTGGTTTCCCGGCGGACCAGGGGACGAGAACGTACCATAACCGTGACTGGAATGACTTTCAATTCCTCCATTGCAAGAGTGGTGGCTTCTATTTAAATAAAAAGGGCATAAGATAATTAAAACGGGCCTATTTTTAAATTAGATTAATACGCCAGTTAGATTCGCGTAAAGAAATTATTCAAACAATACCAGAGTTGGCTCGAGGAGAGACTCGGGTAACGGAAGTTACAGCCGTTGATTTGACTGAGCCGAGCATTTTTGAATTTGTTTCACCGCTAAAATAGTACACAAGGGTCGGTCAAGAGGTTTAAATGGTAATGGAAAATATGCGCGTGACTTCTTCTCGAGAGGTCGCATGTTTTTTATTCGCGCGGTTTTTTTTAAATTTTTAAAACTTTCAACCTTTTGTGTTAGGCTTTATTCAAAATTTTAATTTACTTAAATTTCGAAGTTTTCTTTCACAAAATTAGCGGAGTGGTCTGGATTAGTGGAAATGCAGCCCCCAATTTGGCGTGGGGGCTTAGTGGCGCCCTTTTCCAGAACCAGGGTTAGATTTAGGGTCACGTTTGTCGCCAGTCTCTGGATTAATCTACTTCTTTTTCTATTCCGCGGGTACTTCTTCGGTGGTGACTTTGAAACTCTGAAATTCACTGTTCGACCTTTGGATGACACATATTTATACGCACCTTTCGTTTTTTACTCAACTTCGAGCTATGTTGATGTTCGAGGATTCCGCCTTCGCTCGCTCCCGACGCTATTACCCTTTTACGCGGTCGCTGGTAGTGGTACCATACCCAATTTGATAGCGGTACGTTTTGATGCCATAGGTTCTTGTGGTGATGTTGAACTTAATCCTGGCCCACCTCTCAATGTTAAATGGCCTTGCGGTCATTGCCAAAAACCAGTTTTCGATACCCAAATGGCGCTTCTCTGTGAAGGTGCTTCTTGCCAGAAATGGTTTCATGCGAAATGCGTTCACATGCAACGTGCAGAATATCGCCGTCTTGGTTCCTCTGATGAACCATACCTTTGTCCAACGTGCTCCTTGCCTGCATTTAGTGACTCGTTTTTCTCCATCCATGACACACTATCTGATAGTTCCCGTTCTTCTCCGTTGCCTCTGAAACGTTCGAAGACAGTCACATACCTTCATTCTAACGTTCGAAGTGTCCGCAATAAATTGCAGGATTTGTCCCTATTGAATTCAATACAGTACGACGTGATTGGCCTCACGGAAACATGGCTTGATGGGACGGTACTGGACTCTGAGCTATTTCCATCCAACTATGTTACTTTTCGTCGAGATCGCCTGAAGAGGGGTGGTGGAGTCCTACTGGCGATACATGACACCCTTCTTCCTGTACCAATAGACATCCCAGAGGATAGACTTGTCACTGAGGATGGCACACCTTTAGAAGCAATATTCGCTCTCTTCACATGTGGCACTCGCACTGCTGTCACTGGATGCGTCTACCGACCTCCTAGGTCTACCTTGGCTTACATGTTATCTTTGTGTGAACTTTTGGGATTTTTACATGAGACACTCCCGCCGCATGATGTGTTCGTTTTGATGGGTGATTTCAATTTACATATTTCTTGGTCGGATCCATCGCCTCGTACTGCTGAGGAACAACTTTTCTGCGACACAATCCCTGGCCTTGATCTTGAACAAACGGTTACTACCGCCACCCGGGGCGATCACATTCCGGATTTGGTCTTCATAAACGATTTATGTTTTTTAAATGAGACCACGACTAGAGCCAATCTTCCTGGACGCGACCATTTAGCGATTGTTGGTTCTCTTAACATACCTAAAAGATTTACCCAGACTGTGAATCGCACCATCCTAAATTATAAGAACCAAGATCTGGAGAATCTACGTAATACTATACGATATGCACCGTGGGATTTGGTCTATTCTACTGACGATATCGATGAGATATGGCAGAATTGGCTTGATATCTTTTGGGCCTGCGTGAGGGATAACATCCCATCTGTAACGCTGCTGTTATATATTTTATTTACTCTTTAATATAACATTAATTTATTCCGGGCCTAAACTTCTAGTGACTAATCGATAAATTAAGAGTCCATCCTTTCTTACTAATTAAGTTAAATAGTTTAAACTGAGGGCAATAAACAATAACATTCGAGAGAGTCGTGCTCTGTTCTTTCTCTTATGGCTTTCTTCCGCGCACTGCTCGCGTAGTGCGTTAAGTCTAACATAAGCCCAACACAAAATATTAAGGTTTACCTTTAACTATAGTTTGAATCAGTTTTTGCCGCATTTCTCATAAAATTCATCCTTGAGTCAGGTGGGAGTACGTGATCGTACGCAAAGCTTTTATTGACATCGGGAAGGGAAACTTGATTTTGCGCCTTTGAAAAATTAAATCTATTTGGTTTGGAACCTTTCGGACAAATCTTTCAAAAACTATGTAAGATAGGTTTTCGAATCTTATGAGAGAAGAAACGTTTATGGTATCGGTTCTATTTCATCCGCGAAGAAAACATTAATCTTTAAAGGAGAAATGGGCGCTGGCGATGCGGTGAAAGGCAAAATGGGCGCTGGCGATGCGGTGAAAGGCAAAATGGGTGTTGGCGATGCGGTGAAAGGCAAAATGGGTGTTGGCGATGCGGTGAAAGGCAAAATGCTTGTTGGCGATGCGGTGGCAGGCAAAATGGGTGTTGGCGATGCGGTGGCAGGCAAAATGGGTGTTGCCGATGCGGTGGCAGGCAAAATGGGTGTTGCCGATGCGGTGGCAGGCGAAGAAGATGTTGGCGATGCGATGGCAGGCGAAGAAGATGTGTGCGATGCGATAGCAGGCGAAGAAGATGTGTGCGATGCGATAGCAGGCGAAGAAGATGTTGGCGATGCGATAGCAGGCGAAGAAGATGTTGGCGATGCGATAGCAGGCGAAGAAGATGTTGGCGATGCGATGGTAGGCGAAGAAGATGTTGGCGATGCGGTGGCAGGCGAAGAAGATGTTGGCGATGCGATGGTAGGCGAAGAAGATGATGCGATGCGGTGGCAGGCGAAATGGGTGCTGGCGATGCGGTGGCAGGCGAAAAAGATGTTGGCGATCCGGTGGCAGGCAAAATGGGTGCTGGCAATCCGGTGGCAGGCGAAGAAGATGTTGGCGATCCGGTGGCAGGCAAAATGGGTGCTGGAGATTCGGTGGCAGGCGAAGATGTTGGCGATGCGATGGCAGGCGAAGAAGATGTTGGCGATGCGATGGTAGGCGAAGAAGATGTTGCCGATCCGGTGGCAGGCAAAATGGGTGCTGACGATCCGGTGGCAGGCGAAGGTGTTGGCGGTCCGGTGGCAGGCAAAATGGTTGCTGGCGATCCGGTGGCAGTCGAAGAAGATGTTGGCGATCCGGTGGCAGGCGAAGAAGATGTTGGCGATCCGGTGGCAGGCAAAATGGGTGCTGGCGATCCGGTGGCAGGCGAAGAAGATGTTGGCGATCCGGTGGCAGGCAAAATGGGTGCTGGCGATCCGGTGGCAGGCGAAGAAGATGTTGGCGATCCGGTGGCAGGCGAAGAAGATGTTGGCGATCCGGTGGCAGGCGAAGAATATGTTGGCGATCCGGTGGCAGGCAAAATGGGTGCTGGCTATCTGGTTGCAGAAGAAGTGGGTGCTGACGATCCACTGGCAGGCGAAATGAATGCTGGAGATCCGGTGGCAGCCGAAGTGGGTGCAGGCGATCCGTTGGCAGGCGAAATAGGTGCTGGCGATCCGGTAGCAGGCGAAATGGATGCTGGCGATTCGGTAGCAGGCGATTCGGTGGCAAGCGAAATGGATGCTGGCGATCGAGTGGCAGGCGTAATGGATGCTGTCGATCGAGTGGCAGGCGTAATGGATGCTGTCGATCGAGTGGCAGGCGTAATGGATGCTGTCGATCGAGTGGCAAGCGTAATGGATGCTGTCGATCGAGTGGCAAGCGTAATGGATGCTGTCGATCGAGTGGCAGGCGTAATGGATGCTGGCGATCGAGTGGCAGGCGTAATGGATGCTGGCGATCGAGGGGCAGGCGAACTGGATGCTGGCGGTCCGATGGCAGGCGAAATGGCTGCTGGTTGCTGGCGATCCGGTGACACGCGAAATGGTTGTTGGTTGCTGGCGATCCGGTGACACGCGAAATGGTTGTTGGTTGCTGGCGATCCGGTGACACGCGAAATGGTTGCTGGCGATCCGGTGACACGCGAAATGGTTGCTGGCGATCCGGTGACACGCGAAATGGTTGCTGGTTGCTGGCGATCCGGTGACACGCGAAATGGTTGCTGGTTGCTGGCGATCCGGTGACACGCGAAATGGTTGCTGGTTGCTAGCGATCCGGTGACACGCGAAATGGTTGCTGGTTGCTGGCGATCCGGTGACACGCGAAATGGTTGCTGGTTGCTGGCGATCCGGTGACACGCGAAATGGTTGCTGGTTGCTGGCGATCCGGTGACACGCGAAATGGTTGCTGGTTGCTGGCGATCCGGTGACACGCGAAATGGTTGCTGGTTGCTGGCGATCCGGTGACACGCGAAATGGTTGCTGGTTGCTGGCGATCCGGTGACACGCGAAATGGTTGCTGGTTGCTGGCGATCTGGTGACACGAGAAATGGTTGCTGGTTGCTGGCGATCCGGTGACACGCGAAATGGTTGCTGGTTGCTGGCGATCCGGTGGCACGCGAAATGGGTGCTGCCGATCGAGTGGCAGGCGAAATGTGTGCTGCGATCGTGTGGCCGGCGAAATGGGTGCTGGCGATCGAGTGGCAGGCGAAATGGGTGCTGGCGATCGAGTGGCAGGCAAAATGGGTGCTGGCTATCTGGTTGCAGAAGAAGTGGGTGCTGACGATCCACTGGCAGGCGAAATGGATGCTGGAGATCCGGTGGCAGCCGAAGTGGGTGCAGGCGATCCGGTGGCAGGCGAAATAGGTGCTGGCGAAATGGATGATGGCGATCCGGTGGCAGGCGAAATAGGTGCTGGCGATCCGGTAGCAGGCGAAATGGATGCTGGCGATTCGGTAGCAGGCGATTCGGTGGCAAGCGAAATGGATGCTGGCGATCGAGTGGCAGGCGTAATGGATGCTGTCGATCGAGTGGCAAGCGTAATGGATGCTGTCGATCGAGTGGCAGGCGTAATGGATGCTGGCGATCGAGTGGCAGGCGTAATGGATGCTGGCGATCGAGGGGCAGGCGAACTGGATGCTGGCGGTCCGGTGGCAGGCGAAATGGCTGCTGGTTGCTGGCGATCCGGTGACACGCGAAATGGTTGCTGGTTGCTGGCGATCCGGTGACACGCGAAATGGTTGCTGGTTGCTGGCGATCCGGTGACACGCGAAATGGTTGCTGGTTGCTGGCGATCCAGTGACACGCGAAATGGTTGCTGGTTGCTGGCGATCCGGTGACACGCGAAATGGTTGCTGGTTGCTGGCGATCCGGTGACACGCGAAATGGTTGCTGGTTGCTGGCGATCCGGTGACACGCGAAATGGTTGCTGGTTGCTGGCGATCCGGTGACACGCGAAATGGTTGCTGGTTGCTGGCGATCCGGTGACACGCGAAATGGTTGCTGGTTGCTGGCGATCCGGTGACACGCGAAATGGTTGCTGGTTGCTGGCGATCCGGTGACACGCGAAATGGTTGCTGGTTGCTGGCGATCCGGTGACACGCGAAAGGTTGCTGGTTGCTGGCGATCCGGTGACACGCGAAATGGTTGCTGGTTGCTGACCTTTTAGGGCGGTAGGGTAAATGGTTACAGCACGTTTTAAGTGCTTATAATTAAATACTCTCTACGTTAAGTTTTCCAATGTATTTGTTGCACCAAAATGAATAAGAATCATTTTAAATATAAATAACAGTCTTAAGAGCTTTTTTAAAGGCATTTACTATATAAAAGCAATTCTAGACATTTTTAAGGATTGCTCATAGTACAGTCATTTTAGCCCAAAAATAGAGGGAACCCGGAACAAATTGAAACAAAGCTGAAAATTTCAGACCTTATAGATTTTTGGGCGCTCTTTAACGTGGCCATATTGGAAAATGGCGGACAAAATCGAGATAACGTCTAATAACTATGGTTCTACTTAACCGATTAAAACGTAATTAGGCTTCAATTGTAGATTACCTTCAGACACAATTCAACTTATAAGATAGTTTGCCATACAACTAACCGGAAGTTGACATCTGACCCTGAAGATTAATCTCATATAGAAAATCGGGATTTAAAGCATTTTAAGGTTTCTATTTTCAGAATACATTTCCAAAATTGAGAAAACGTTTAATAACTCTGTTTCTACCAACCCGTTTAACACGTTATTATCGATGTTGCGTTTTGTTAGCAGATCGATCTTGCGTTGTGTTAGCAGATCGACCTTGAGTGTTGCTGACAGATCGCTCTTGAATTATGTTAGCAGAATGTTCTTGAGTTCTATTGGTTGATAGAGCAATATCAGTGTACTTCTTCATATGAAATGGTTTTTCAAAGAATCTAAGTGGGACATTTGACCCTTGAACTTGAGGAAAACGATTTTGGTCACCTGCTCCAGCCAGTCGTCGGGAATCGGTGATTTTGTCTTTTTTGCCTTCAAGCATAGAAATAGCTTCTGTAGTAGTTTGCTTTATCACAGATATCTTGCTGTTTACATCGTCAATATCATGTCGTTTTGCAAAAGTTGCATCGTGTTCCATAATATGGGAGTCATAATCTGTTCTTAGCTTAGAGATATTTGCTTCTAAGATTTTGAAAGAATTGTCCATTTCCTTTCGGAGATTGATGAGTGTTTCATTTAGCACACTCACT
This sequence comes from Phalangium opilio, assembly GCF_054372755.1. Classification (NCBI taxonomy): domain Eukaryota; kingdom Metazoa; phylum Arthropoda; class Arachnida; order Opiliones; family Phalangiidae; genus Phalangium; species Phalangium opilio. The sequence goes on from NW_028324163.1 coordinate 326,685, forward strand.
TGAGCTGGCAAGTCTTGTACTTCAATAAATATTTGTAGACAATCTGGGCATATCCAAAAAGACCCAGCAACGATGGTTTTGAGTCCAAGGCACATGATGTGAAACCAGGATTTGCAGAATCCACAGTGTATCATAGTGCCATGTTTGTGGCCGCCCCGTCCAAAGTCACAACTTTCGGTACAGTGCTTCATACTGGATATACAGTCGTCAGAATATTTAAAACAAACTGAGAACTATCTCGATAAATAATTCAGTCATAGAAGTTAAAAATTTAAAATTTAAAAATAATAATAGCCTTAAAGCGCGGAAATCTATTACAATACCCTTAGGCTTCGGAGCTAAAAAGTATGCGACTTCACGTAACCACTAGCAATCTAGAGGAAAACAATTTGAATTACATTCTGAAAATAAAATGAAGTTCTAGAATACTACCTGGCTTTCATTCCATTGAAGGAGTAATGAGTGTACTTTGGCGCAAATTGTACCACAACGGCATGGTACGCTTCAACTGAAGAAGTTTGGCAAACGGAAGACATTTGTGGAATATCTGGCAGCAATTTTTCAAGAATGTTTTTCAATTTGAGGAAGGGTTTTGATCCTAAATTATCATTATTTTAATAATTACCCTTTTTCAAACCCTTTGGAATTAAATTCATTACCTGGAATCAGCCAAATATTTTTCCTTTCTTCCTCTGGCGTGAACGCAAGATTCAAATGGTTCTTCATGACCACGGTGTTTATTTAGTTGCCCATTGGGAAAGAATTGGTCACCAATTGGGGTCGATATTTACCAATTGAAACCTATAGTTGCCCATTGGGAAAGAATTGGTCACCAATTGGGGTCGATATTTACCAGTTGAAACCTATAGTTCCCCATTGGGTAAGAATTGGTCACCAATTGGGGTCGATATTTACATATTCAAACCTATAGTTCCTCATTGGGTAAGAATTGGTCAGCAATTGGGGTCGATATTTACCAATTGAAACCTATAGTTCCTCATTGGGTAAGAATTGGTCACCAATTGGGGTCGATACTTACCAATTCATTTAAAATTTTTGAACTGATCAATTTTAGCGTCTAAGCCTACTTGTTTGAGCTACATTGTATTTAGCACTGTCAAGGGCAAGAGCTTCCACTCCCTATTATAAATTCTTTCTGCAAGAAATAAACAAATTTTGAAATATTAAAGCATAGCGCGGCTCCAGTGGATCCCCTACAAGTTGACTTTCCTTACAAACTAAAGTTTTGGCTTGGCAAAGCAAGAGGCATTTGTGGGCGGGATTTATACGTGCATGTATAAATCCCGCCCTCTATAGCCTTTGCCAAGCCAAGTCCGGAGTTCAGAAGGAAAATCGCCTTGTAGGGGATCCACTGGAGCCGCGCAATGCTTTAACTTTAATCGAAACGCATGTACAGGCTATCTCTCATACTCATACTCACATAGATGTGCCTTTCCTTAGTTTCATTAACATAAATTAAGTTTAAGTATTGATTTTTATCATTATTAACACATACTTTGACTTACGTTGTTTTGGGTATTGGAATTACGGCGTTTTACCACTGTTAGAGACACGCATTTTAGCCCTAATTTTTTCTATTGGACTTTTTGCCATGATTCACGCCGTTAGAGGGATATTAAGCAAGAAAAACATGGCGTTTGAGCTCTTGTAGGTGCTTTGCCCGGGTGCTTGTAGGTGCTTGTGGATACTTGTAGGTGCTTGTGGGTACTTGTGGGTGCTTGTAGGTACTTAAGGGTTCTTGTAGGTACTTGTGGGTTCTTGTAGGTACTTGTGGGTGCTTGTAGGTACTTGTAGGTGCTTGTAGGTGCTTGTGGGTACTTGTGGGTGCTTGTCCCGGGTACTTGTGGGTGCTTGTAGGTACTTATGGGTACTTGTAGGTGCTTGTAGGTACTTGTGGGTTCTTGTAGGTACTTGTGGGTTCTTGTAGGTACTTGTAGGTGCTTGTAGGTACTTGTGGGTTCTTGTGGGTGCTTGTAGGTACTTGTTGGTTCTTGTGGGTACTTGTGGGTGCTTGTAGGTACTTGTGGGTTCTTGTGGGTTCTTGTAGGTACTTGTAGGTGCTTGTAGGTACTTGTGGGTACTTGTGGGTTCTTGTGGGTTCTTGTAGGTACTTGTAGGTGCTTGTAGGTACTTGTGGGTTCTTGTGGGTACTTGTGGGTGCTTGTGGGTGCTTGTAGGTGCTTGTAGGTACTTGTGGGTGCTTGTAGGTACTTGTGGGTGCTTGTGAGTGCTTGTAGGTACTTGTGGGTGCTTGTAGGTGCTTGTGGGTGTTTGTAGGTACTTGTGGGTGCTTGTTGGTACTTGTGGGTATTTGTGGTTGCTTGTAGGTACTTAAGGGTACTTGTAGGTACTTCTGGGTACTTGTGGGTGCTTGTGGGTGGTTGTAGGTACTTGTGGGTACTTGTGGGTGCCTGTGGGTGCTTGTAGGTGCCTGTGGGTGCTTGTAGGTACTTGTGGTTGCTTGTAGGTACTTGTGGTTGCTTGTAGGTACTTGTGGGTGCTTGTAGGTAGTTGTGGGTGCTTGTAGGTGCTTGTGGGTACTTGTGGGTGCTTGTAGGTACTTGTGGGTGCTTGTAGGTACTTGTGGGTGCTTGTAGGTGCTTGTAGGTACTTGTGGGAGCTTTTAGGTACTTGTGGTTGCTTGTAGGTACCTGTGGGTGCTTGTGGGTACCTGTCGGTGCTTGTGGGTACTTGTGGATGCTTGAAGGTACTTGTGGGTACTTGTGGGTGTTTGTTGGTACTTGTGGGTGTTTGTAGGTACTTGTGGGTACTTGCCACGGGTGCCTCTGGGTGCTTGTAGGTACTTGCCCCGGATGCTCCTGGGTGCTTGTAGGTACTTGCCCGGGTGCTCCTGGGTGCTTGTAGGTACTTGCCCGGGTGCTCCTGGGTGCTTGTAGGTACTTGTGGGTGCTTGTAGGTACTTGTGGGTGCTTGTAGGTACTTGTGGGTGCTTGTAGGTACTTGTGGGTGCTTGTAGGTGCTTGTAGGTACTTGTGGGGGCTTTTAGGTACTTGTGGGAGCTTTTAGGTACTTGTGGTTGCTTGTAGGTACCTGTGGGTGCTTGTGGGTACTTGTGGGTGCTTGAAGGTACTTGTGGGTACTTGTGGGTGTTTGTTGGTACTTGTGGGTGTTTGTAGGGACTTGTGGGTACTTGCCACGGGTGCCTCTGGGTGCTTGTAGGTACTTGCCCCGGATGCTCCTGGGTGCTTGTAGGTACTTGCCCGGGTGCTCCTGGGTGCTTGACACGGGTGCCTCTGGGTGCTTGTAGGTACTTGCCCCGGGTGCTCCTGGGTGCTTGTAAGTACTTGCCCCGAGTGCTTGTAGGTACTTGCTCCGGGTGCTTTTAGGTACTTGCTCCGGGTGCTTGTAGGTACTTGCTCCGGGTGCTTGTAGGTACTTGATCCGGGTTCTTGTAGGTACTTGCTCCGGGTGCTTGTAGGTACTTGCTCTGGGTGCTTGTAGGTACTTGCTCCGGGTGCTTGTAGGTACTTGCTCTGGGTGCTTGTAGGTACTTGCTCCGGGTGCTTGTAGGTACTTGCTCCGGGTGCTTGTAGGTATTTGCTCCGGGTGCTTGTAGGTACTTGCTCCGGGTGCTTGTAGGTACTTGCTCCGGGTGCTTGTAGGTACTTGCTCCGGGTGCTTGTAGGTACTTGCCCTGGGTACTTGTAGGTACTTGCTACGGGTGCTTGTAGGTACTTGCTACGGGTGCTTGTAGGTACTTGCCCCGGGTACTTGTAGGTGCTTGTAGGTACTTGCCCGGGTGCTTGTAGGTACTTTGCTTCCTCCATAGGATTAACATTACACTAAATTTTGGAAGCTCGTAACTCTGGTTATATTAGAGATACGGGGATATCCTTTCATTATTTAATAGTCCTATTTGCCCCTTCCCTCCTTCGTTAGCATTTGCTCCATAGGATACTCCATATACGGGAAAAACCTGGAAAACTCTGGGAAGTATATGGGGAAAAGCCTGGAAATCTCAGGGAAATTTGTTTTCCAAAAGTTGTATGAACCTTGTTATGCAACATATGTTATAAACTCATGGTTTTAGTTATATAAAGTTTTACCAAGAAGTGATATCTAGTTTACTAGGGAGAAGGTATAAGATGCCTAAGTATTCGCACGCCATAGTCCCAGTCCCACATTCAAAATACAAGTGGGGACGCAAAAGGAGGCCGGGCTATTTCGCCTCTCCTCAGTCGGAAAATACGTAGTTTTCGACATTCGCGTCGCGTTTACGTGAGTTTTCTGGTCCTTGACCAAATAAGCATTTTTTAAACTGGACATTAGGCCAGCGACTTTCTTGACTTGGAATAAATAAACCGGGCCGTGACCATTGACCAGAGCACGTCGTCTGCTAAACTAAAGAAGTGTATAATTAAAATATTAGAATTTTAATGTGTGGAGTCTGGTTACCCTTGAACTTTCTTAGTAGTCGCGTGGACCACTGACCCCCCCCCCCCTCCGATTTAATTTTTGAACTGATCAATTTTAGCGTCTAAGCCTACTTGTTTGAGCTACATTGTATTTAGCACTGTCAAGGGCAAGAGCTTCCACTCCCTATTATAAATTCTTTCTGCAAGAAATAAACAAATTTTGAAATATTAAAGCATAGCGCGGCTCCAGTGGATCCCCTACAAGTTGACTTTCCTTACAAACTAAAGTTTTGGCTTGGCAAAGCAAGAGGCATTTGTGGGCGGGATTTATACGTGCATGTATAAATCCCGCCCTCTATAGCCTTTGCCAAGCCAAGTCCGGAGTTCAGAAGGAAAATCGCCTTGTAGGGGATCCACTGGAGCCGCGCAATGCTTTAACTTTAATCGAAACGCATGTACAGGCTATCTCTCATACTCATACTCACATTACCTTATATGTTTAATAAATTTAGCAAAATATACTGTAGTGCCGAAACTGCTAAGCCTTCTGAAAAGAATTGGTCAATCTCCTCCTCTGAGATGTATGTTGCAAAAAATGTAAAAGTTCACCACTTAACATTCAAAATTATTTATAAATGGTAACTCACTGCAATTTTAAAATCGTATTTTTCTAGCGAAGTCATTTTAATCTATTGTGTTTTATTTGCATAAAGCTTTCCACGTTGCTTGGTTGTTAGAAAAATCTGCCTCAATACGAATCGAGGAAGTTTGAGCCTTAGGTACTTGTATGTCGAAGTTCGTATTATATTTTCTCCACACAAAGATTTAATTTCCTTCATTTCTTTACTCATATGTCGGTTAGGTGGAAATATCATAAAATTTGATTTCCATCCTTTTATAATGAGTCCATTGGATCTAAGATTATACTTTAAGTTCATTAGGTCGATTTTCATTTCCATTTTTAATTGCTGCCCCAATTATAGGGCAGTGTCGTCCATATATTCGTTAGATTGCGCAAAAACTTAAGTTACTGTGCATTTTTGATGTATACACGTTGAACAACAATGACGCTGTCCTGACCGACCCCCTGTCGTCTCTTTTTCCCCCAATTATGACTGTTGTGGTATAAAATTTGTTCCCTGTTGAGCAGATAGGTTTAAATTAAATGCACAATAATTGACTCTGGAAATTCTCATTACTACGTTCTGCTTTCCATTGTAGTTTTAGTATTACTTATACCACTTATATAATCATTCGACTACCAGCCTAATTTAATGTTAAAGAATACAAAGTTCAGACTATAATTTCACAATTTTACTTTTTCAAATGTGAATTCAAATAACTACATAACCATGCAACCACTAAGAAACACACAATCGAAATAAAAGATTTATAACGTCAAATAATTTAAACAAAAGTAATTGTAAAGTACAGTTTTATATTTCTAAGTACGGCTACTTTATAGACTTGAATTATGTTTAAATAAAAACTAACCAGTAATAATTTTGGGTGCTTTCGGACAAGGGACCTTCCTCTGCCGTTATAACCTAAAATGATCCAATTTGTTTATTTTCTAAATATTACATTTCAACATTTTCGTTTAAAACACTATCTCTGGGACCTTGCTGTCATTTTTTAAAATTTGAATCCATAACCATTCCGTGGTCTAATTTTAAAGCTCGCCTATCTCGAATACATATTCCACTTTCTTAAAACCAATGTTGTTACCCAATCTAATTCGTGGTTCATACACTGTAAAAAATTGTGGTGTCTAAATAGTGCCATAATGGTGTTAAAACAATGTGCACTATTTATGCACCTTGACAAGGTGCGGAAATAGTACGAAAATGGTTCGATATTTAAAAAAAACCATCAGCTTAAACGAATGGTGTAGAAATGGGTTTATAAAGCATAATTCTTTAGAAGGTGTGCAAATGATACCTTAATTATATAAAAAACCCCATTGAATACCCCATTAAATGGTGCTCAAATGGCATAGAATTAGTGCAATATTTTTTAAACACCATTCGCTTAAATAAACGGTGTGAATAAGGGTTGAAAAAGCCTCATTCATTAAAAGGCGCACAAATGATACCCAAACGATATAAAATAACACCTTCGCAAGGCCCATATAAAAGGTGTTCAAATAATGTGAAAATAGAGTTATGTTTTGAAGACCATTGGCTTAAATAGAAGGTGTAAATAAGGGAGGAAAAAAACCTCATCCTCGGAAAGGTGCGCAATTGATATAAAATAACACCTTCGCAGGCCCTTAAAAAGATGTTGAAATAATGTGAAAATGGAGTTATCTTTTCAACACCTTTCGCTTAAATAGAAGGTGTAAGAAACGACTGAAGAAACCTCATCCTCGAAAAGGTGAGCAAGACTCATCAAAGATGGTGAAATAACGTGAAAATGGAGTTATGCACTCTAAATTAAGGTACCTAAAAAGTGTTGTAGTTGTGTAAAATTTATTCCGCAGTATTTGTACACCTTGACAATGTGTTGAAATTGTATGAAAATAGTGCGATATTTTACAAACACCATTAGCGAAAATAAATGGTGCAAAAAACGGATTCATAAAACATCATTCAATAAAAGTTGCTCAAATTATACACAAATGGATTAAAATAACACCTTCGATTATACCATTAAATGGTGTTAAAATAATACGAAAATACACCTTTGCAAACCCCTATCTACCCCATTTTAAGTCCTTAATTAGCCCATTCAAAGTCTATATTTACCCCATTTACACCATTGCAAACCCCTATTCACCTCATTTCAAGTCCATATTTACACCATTTCAGGTCCATATTTACCCCATTTCAAACCCTACTTACACCATTGCAAAACCCATATTTATACCATTGCAAAACCCCTATTTACACCATTGCAAAACCCCTATTTACACCATTGCAAAACCCCTATTTACACCTTTTCAAGCCTTATTTACACCATTGCAAAACCCCTATTTACACCATTGCAAACCCTTATTTACCCCATTTAAAGTCCCTATTTACCCCTTTTCCAGCCTTATTTACACCATTGCAAACCCCTATTCACCTCATTTCAAGTCCATATTTACACCTTTTCACGTCTATAATTACCCCATTCCAAGCCCTATTTACACCATTGCAAAATCCCTATTTACACCATTGCAAAACCCCTTTATACAACATTGCAAAACCCCTATTTACAACATTGCAAAACCCTATTTACACCATTGCAAAACCCCTATTTACACTATTGCAAAACCCCTATTTACACCATTGCAAAACCCCTATTTACACCATTGCAAAACCCATATTTATACCATTGCAAAACCCCTATTTACACCATTTCAAGCCTTATTTACACCATTGCAAAACCCATATTTACCCCATTTAAAGTCAATATTTACCCCTTTTCCAGCCTTATTTACACCATTGCAAACCCCTATTCACCTTATTTCAAGTCCATATTTACACCATTTCAAGTCTATATTTACCCCATTCCAAGCCCTATTTACACCATTGCAAAATCCCTATTTACACCATTGCAAAACCCCTATTTATACCATTGCAAAACCCCTATTTACACCATTGCAAAACCCCTATTTACACCATTGCAAAACCCCTATTTACACCATTGAAAAACCCCTATTTACACAATTGCAAAACCCTATTTACACCATTGCAAAATCCCTATTTACACCATTGCAAAACCCCTATTTATACCATTGCAAAACCCCTATTTACACCATTGCAAAACCCCTATTTACACCATTGCAAAACCCCTATTTACACCATTGCAAAACCCCTATTTACACCATTGCAAAACCCCTATTTACACCATTGAAAAACCCCTATTTACACCATTGCAAAACCCTATTTACACCATTGCAAAACCCTATTTACACCATTGCAAAACCCATATTTACACTATTGCAAAACCCCTATTTACACCATTGCAAACCCCTATTCACCTCATTTCAAGTCCATATTTACACCATTTCAAGTCTATATTTACCCCATTCCAAGCCCTATTTACACCATTGCAAAATCCCTATTTACACCATTGCAAAACCCCTATTTATACCATTGCAAAACCCCTATTTACACCATTGCAAAACCCCTATTTACACCATTGCAAAACCCCTATTTACACCATTGAAAAACCCCTATTTACACCATTGCAAAACCCTATTTACACCATTGCAAAACCCTATTTACACCATTGCAAAACCCATATTTACACTATTGCAAAACCCCTATTTACACCATTGCAAACCCCTATTCACCTCATTTCAAGTCCATATTTACACCATTTCAAGTCTATATTTACCCCATTCCAAGCCCTATTTACACCATTGCAAAATCCCTATTTACACCATTGCAAAACCCCTATTTATACCATTGCAAAACCCCTATTTACACCATTGCAAACCCCTATTTACACCATTGCAAAACCCCTATTTACACCATTGCAAAACCCCTATTTACACCATTGAAAAACCCCTATTTACACCATTGCAAAACCCTATTTACACCATTGCAAAACCCTATTTACACCATTGCAAAACCCATATTTACACTATTGCAAAACCCCTATTTACACCATTGCAAACCCCTATTCACCTCATTTCAAGTCCATATTTACACCATTTCAAGTCTATATTTACCCCATTCCAAGCCCTATTTACACCATTGCAAAATCCCTATTTACACCATTGCAAAACCCCTATTTACACCATTGCAAAACCCCTATTTACACCATTGCAAAACCCCTATTTACACCATTGAAAAACCCCTATTTACACCATTGCAAAACCCTATTTACACCATTGCAAAACCCTATTTACACCATTGCAAAACCCATATTTACACTATTGCAAAACCCCTATTTACACCATTGCAAACCCCTATTCACCTCATTTCAAGTCCATATTTACACCATTTCAAGTCTATATTTACCCCATTCCAAGCCCTATTTACACCATTGCAAAATCCCTATTTACACCATTGCAAAACCCCTATTTATACCATTGCAAAACCCCTATTTACACCATTGCAAACCCCTATTTACACCATTGCAAAACCCCTATTTACACCATTGCAAAACCCCTATTTACACCATTGGAAAACCCCTATTTACACCATTGCAAAACCCTATTTACACCATTGCAAAACCCTATTTACACCATTGCAAAACCCATATTTACACTATTGCAAAACCCCTATTTACACCATTGCAAACCCCTATTCACCTCATTTCAAGTCCATATTTACACCATTGCAAAATCCCTATTTACACCATTGCAAAACCCCTATTTATACCATTGCAAAACCCCTATTTACACCATTGCAAAACCCCTATTTACACCATTGCAAAACCCCTATTTACACCATTGCAAAACCCCTATTTACACCATTGAAAAACCCCTATTTACACCATTGCAAAACCCTATTTACACCATTGCAAAACCCTATTTACACCATTGCAAAACCCATATTTACACTATTGCAAAACCCCTATTTACACCATTGCAAACCCCTATTCACCTCATTTCAAGTCCATATTTACACCATTTCAAGTCTATATTTACCCCATTCCAAGCCCTATTTACACCATTGCAAAATCCCTATTTACACCATTGCAAAACCCCTATTTATACCATTGCAAAACCCCTATTTACACCATTGCAAAACCCCTATTTACACCATTGCAAAACCCCTATTTACACCATTGCAAAACCCCTATTTACACCATTGAAAAACCCCTATTTACACCATTGCAAAACCCTATTTACACCATTGCAAAACCCATATTTATACCATTGCAAAACCCCTATTTACACCATTTCAAGCCTTATTTACACCATTGCAAAACCCATATTTACCCCATTTAAAGTCAATATTTACCCCTTTTCCAGCCTTATTTACACCATTGCAAACCCCTATTCACCTCATTTCAAGTCCATATTTACACCATTTCAAGTCTATATTTACCCCATTCCAAGCCCTATTTACACCATTGCAAAATCCCTATTTACACCATTGCAAAACCCCTATTTATACCATTGCAAAACCCCTATTTACACCATTGCAAAACCCCTATTTACACCATTGCAAAACCCCTATTTACACCATTGAAAAACCCCTATTTACACCATTGCAAAACCCTATTTACACCATTGCAAAACCCTATTTACACCATTGCAAAACCCATATTTACACTATTGCAAAACCCCTATTTACACCATTGCAAACCCCTATTCACCTCATTTCAAGTCCATATTTACACCATTTCAAGTCTATATTTACCCCATTCCAAGCCCTATTTACACCATTGCAAAATCCCTATTTACACCATTGCAAAACCCCTATTTATACCATTGCAAAACCCCTATTTACACCATTGCAAAACCCCTATTTACACCATTGCAAAACCCCTATTTACACCATTGCAAAACCCCTATTTACACCATTGCAAAACCCCTATTTACACCATTGAAAAACCCCTATTTACACCATTGCAAAACCCTATTTACACCATTGCAAAACCCTATTTACACCATTGCAAAACCCATATTTACACTATTGCAAAACCCCTATTTACACCATTGCAAACCCCTATTCACCTCATTTCAAGTCCATATTTACACCATTGCAAAATCCCTATTTACACCATTGCAAAACCCCTATTTATACCATTGCAAAACCCCTATTTACACCATTGCAAAACCCCTATTTACACCATTGCAAAACCCCTATTTACACCATTGCAAAACCCCTATTTACACCATTGAAAAACCCCTATTTACACCATTGCAAAACCCCTATTTATACCATTGCAAAACCCTATTTACACCATTGCAAAACCCTATTTACACCATTGCAAAACCCTATTCATTCCATTTCAACTCCATATCTACCCCATTTCAAGCCTATATTTACCACATTTCAAGTCTATATTTACCCCATTTCTTGTCCTATTTTCACTATTGCAAAACCCCTATTTACCTCATTTCAATTCCTTATATTTACCCCATTTTAAACCTATTTACGCCATTGAAAACTCCTATTTACCTCATTTCAAGTCCTTATTTATCCCATTTCAAATCTATATTTACCCCAAGTGGGGTGGCGTAGCGGTTAGCGCTTTCGCCTCGCAGCAAGAGGATCCTAGGTTCGATCCCGGACTGTGGCACCGGGTGAAAATCTGGGAACGAATCCTTCTGCGTAGAGTTTGCAAGTTCTCTCCCCGCTTGTTAAAAGGAGTTTTCCTCCGCGGTCTAACCCGGTTTCTCCTTTCCATCAAAACTTGCAGAGGTTAACGGTAATAGTTAGTATAGGGCGCTGTAGGTTAGCTGTGGCACAGGGGCTAGCCACCACCCCTCTATGCATTGTAAAGGGACCCACCTGTAAACAAGCCACAGGCTTAGTGTGGATATCCCTTCATAGACAAAAGCTTAGAAAAGCTTAGATTATTTCAAGTCTAAATGTAACCCATTTCAAGTCTAAATTTAGCCCATTTCAAGTGTATATTTACCTTATTTCAAGCCCTATTTACACCATTGCAAAACCCCTATTCACCTCTTTTCAAGTCTTTATTTACCCCATTTCTTGTCACTATTTGCCGATTTCAAACCCCTATTCACCCCATTTACTGGGATCATTATTGACGTGTTCGGTGGGACTTCACTACCTTTCCTATTGTGTATATACACGTTGAAGGCTTTTCTATTATATCATTTTGTGTGAATTAACACGACTATTCTACAGGGCCGGTAGGCCCTTGTAGATATGACTTGATACCGTTTTGTAACGTTAAAGTAATATTCACCCGCTTTTGCTAATTTCCTATGGAGATTAACATGGGTTTTTCGTGATTTTTCCCCACCGATAACTTAAAAACTACAGCGAAGATACTTTTCGGAATTATCTTAAATTAACAATTAAGTATTCAGGGTGTGCTATCGGCCAGCGTGATCAAAACAATTAAGTCTAAGTATGTTAATTTTACTTAATTACAGAAGTACGGCTTTGACCATCGTGATTGGACATAATAATTAGCTAGATCTCTTGGAAAACTCAGTGTCATACGTATCTGTAGTGTGGTGGTTATCACGTCCGCTTCACACGCGGAAGGTCCCAGGTTCGAGCCCTGGTAGATACATGTATTGACCATCGTGATTGGACATAAGAATTAGCTAGATCTCTTGGAAAACTCAGTGCTTCCACGTATCTATGGTAAAGTGGTTATCACGTCCGCTTCCCACGCGGAAGGTCCCAGGTTCAAGCCCTGGTAGATACATGTTTTGACCATCGTGATTGGGCAAAAGAATTAGCTAGATCTCTTGGAAAACTTAGACTTACCACGTGTCTGTGGTGTAGTGGTTATAATATATATTTAACAATTATTTCACTTCACTTGATTTAATAAGGTGACATAGGTAGCGTACTTTTTCCCTACTTTTAAAACCATTAAACTAAGTAATATTAGAAGTTCAATAGATTGTCTAAAAAAGATGTTAAAAGCCACTGTAAATGGAGCATAAATGCTTAATATTTCCTTAATACTTGCAAATAATATTAGTAAATGGCGTGAATTTATCATAGAAATGGGGTTAAAGTACACCGTAAATGATGTCTTTTATGGCACTGGAAAAAACAGCATATATGGTGTTTGAATGCACCATTATATTTTAGAGTGCAAATGTATGACGGTAAAGCAAACATAATTATTCAAAATTTAATTACATTAAGACTGAAGTGACAGATATTATATAAAAACGTCTTGGTTTGGACCAAGGCCGAAAAAACAAACGATATGTGTGAGGTTTATCAATTGACTGAAGTTCAGATATTGAAATTTTTTTCTAGTTCTTTTTATCCACTCAATCCTTAATCAATATTTAATTCAATCAACTGATTTTACTGTTAATCGATCTAGTCTCTCTAAATTAATTGAAAAAATTACATATCTACGCTTTTTCAAGAACAATTAATTTCATGATAAAATGTTTTCGAAAATGTAATTGTTCTTGAAAAAGCGTAGATATGTAATTTTTTCAATTAATTTAGAGAGACTAGATCGATTAACAGTAAAATCAGTTGATTGAATTAAATATTGATTAAGGATTGAGTGGATAAAAAGAACTAGAAAAAAATTTCAATATCTGAAACTTCAGTCAATTGATAAACCTCACACATATCGTTTGTTTTTTCGGCCTTGGTCCAAATAAGTTAATGCCGTTAAAATTATCCAAATGGTCTCTCTTGGGTAACAACTAAGGAGTCAGATCGGTATTAATAAAGAGCACATGTTACTTTTTAAAGCAACACCTTTCTTTCTTAGGCATTAAACTAGATTCCCACTCGACCGAAAAAAACCGGCGGAAATCACACAGCCAACGGTAAAAATTTTAACTTACGCTGGCGTTCGGCGGTAGACCGTTCAAACTACGACTGAATTTTCAGTTTGGCGGTAGATATTTTTGGGTCACGTGACAGATTCGAGTTGTTTCCTCAACATCTATTTCACACTCTTTGTCCCCTTGTCGCTTGGATCGTACTAGAAGGGATATTTTCTAGCTTCCTCAGTAAACTTTTCCTTATTAACATCTTATCTCTTTTTACTTCCGTTAATTTAATTTTTCTTTCTTGGTGGTATGTTTCCGATAAGCCTTGGTCAACCACAAAAAATGGCGGCTATCAATCGATCTCGCGTGTGCGTGCGCTCTTGAAATTTATGACGTTGTCAGTGGGATAATTTCATTGGCTGAGACACCGGCGTAACGCGGAACACGACCGAAAAAATAGAACACAACTTACGCCCGACCGAACGGAAATTCCGTCGGTCGAATCCCTTTCTGCGGGGTATCCGTCGTCTTTTCCGTGGAGTGGGAATCTAGCTTCATAAAAGCGGGCCTATTCGAAAAAATGCTCCATTTCTTTAGGTCCTTGAACAATAACGCTATATTTATTAAGGATTTTGAAGAATAAGCATCTTCCTTTTCCAAAATATTGCTTGTTTTATAGATCAGATTAGGGTTAGGAAAGGCATAGGTTAGTTTTGCTTAGGCGTCTTTGAGACCTACGGTTCCTAAATTAAGCATTTGACCTCGTGATAATAAGCGTATGCATATATTCATATCCTATAAATGCTAAAAATTGAAAATCCATTTCAATGATAACATTTTATCGGTGACAGCATTTAAAAATGAAATGTTTTTTAGAGGAACTATGTTACGTTAGAAAATAGATTTTGGGTACTCATTCTATGTTCAAACTTCATTACAGTGTTACATAATGCATTTGACTTAAATATAACAATTTGCTAATCGCTTTATCAAGGTACATTTCTTCGATTTGAAAATATTTCGTTCTTCTAAACCCTAAATTTTGCTTTATATTTAAAAAATATATGGAATTATTGCTCATTTTACCTAACCACTCAATCTTCATTAGATAATCAGATTATCTTCGTGAATTACTGTTTTTCCATCGGAAACTTTTAGTCATAATATACCGAATCCAAAATCCGCCAAATTGCGGGGTTTTTCAGCCGAATGGAAGAAAATATTTTAATTACCGTAGCAAAATCAACTTGAAGTGGGGTGAACAGGGGTTTGAAATGGACTAAATATGGGTTTGAAATGGAGTAAATAGGGGTTTGAAATGGACTAAATATGGGTTTGAAATGGAGTAAATAGGGGTTTGAAATGGGGTAAATATGGGTTTGAAATGGAGTAAATTGGGGTTTGAAATGGAGTAAATTGAGGTGTGAAATGGACTAAATATGGCTTTTAAATGGAGTAAATAGGGCTTTGAAATGGAGTAAATGGGGCATTGAAATGGAGTAAATAGGGGTTTGAAATGGAGTAAATAGGGGTTTGAAACGGAGTAAATAGGGGTTTGAAATGGAGTAAATAGGGGTTTGAAATGGAGTAAATAGGGGTTTGAAATGGAGTAAATAGGGGTTTGAAATGGAGTAAATAGGGGTTTGAAATGGAGTAAATAGGTTTTTGAAATGGAGTAAATAGGGGTTTGAAATGGAGTAAATAGGGGTTTGAAATGGAGTAAATAGGGCTTGGAAATGGAATAAATAGGGGTTTGAAATGGAGTGAATAGCCGCTTGGAAATGGAGTAAATTGGGCTTTGAAATGGAGTAAATAGCTAGGGCTTTGAAAATGGACTAAATATCTAGGGCTTTGAAATGGATTAAATAGGGCTTTGAAATGGAGTAAATAGGGCTCTGAAATGGAGTAAATAGGGCTTTGAAATGGAGTGAACAGAGACTTGAAATGGTGTATTAATGGCTTTGTTTTACACCTTAAACGTGGTGCTAAATATAGAAAAAATATTTAACACCTTCACTTCATTTGGTGTAGTAATGTGATATACGTGGCGTAACTTTGCCTACATTTAACACCATTAAACTAAGTAGTAATATTAGAGTTCAAAAGATTTCCTGAAAAAGATGTTAAAAAGCACCAAAATGGTGCATAAATGCCTAATATTTCGTTCATACTTCCAAATAATATTTGTAAATGGCGTGAATTTATCATAAAAATGGTGTAGAAGTACACCTTAAATGGTGTCAATTTTGGCACCGAAAAACAGCATATATGGTGTAAGAATGCACCATTACTTTTTACAGTGTAGGGGCGATGGATGGGATACCTTCGGGGAACCCTCTACCGCGCCTTGCGAATTTTAGCCTGTCGGCCGGGGCCCTAGTATACTCCTGTGAGGATTCGTTCACTGGGCAATGGTTGAAGGATAACTTAGCCTACTCGGTGGTGGGGGATTGGTGCTCTCAGTAATGAGAGCTAGCGAACTCCCTAAGCCGTTTAAGGTAATGTTCCGCACCAGGGACCAGATCACTAAAGAGTCGGCGGTGCTGTTCCGGCGCCTAAAGGCCCTTAACGATGGTATTGCCACGGAACGTTGGAAATGTATCCGGACGTACGTGGACAGGGCCGTACGGCACTGGGTACTGTCCATTGATGGTTCCTCATTGAAGCCATTAAGAATGCTGGTTTCGTGGGCTTTACTGGAGTGGACAAGGGTTCCTTCAAACTCCTTCAGCACACGGAAACCACAAAAACCACTGCAGCCGAGTCTGTGGCAGGGGGTGGGATTAGCGAGATGGGGGATCTCGCTGTGGAGCTCGCTGGTGTCGCTCTAGGCACAGAGGCAGAGGGGGGGGGGCTCATTCGGAAGTCTGTTCTTCCATGGATGAGTCCACCCTACTGGAAGAATCGGATGGGACCCTTCGGGGTCCGGCCGATGAGTGTTCTAGTGTTCCTAATGAAGGGGGGGGCATCTTGGGACTGGGAGCTTGCCTGTCGTGGGGAGGTGCCACTGGCCCTCTCGGGACTGATGAGGTGTAGCTAGGTCCCTTCTGAACCCCTCTCTTAAGGATCATGGGGACGCTACGTGCGATTCAAATCAATCTGCACCATAGTAAGGCGGCCTCTGCGGTACTCTGCAGGAGGTTTGCTATAGAGGGTCTTGATTTGGCTTTGATGAAAGCTTCTATTCACACTAGCTTTTCTTTGCCAAAAAAACTAAAAAAACTTATTTATACGAATTTTCTTTTCTCTCGAGCTTGTAAAAGAAAAAGGGCTGTTGCGACGAACCAGACATAGAACCGGAAACAGAAGCCGTTAGCACTTGGAGTTGGCGAACATAGAGAACAATACTGAAGCCTCAAAAAAGCGGATTGTACACAGAATAAATTTTAGTTAGATGAGTATATGAAATTAAACGAAGCGACGTCGAATGGATGCATGTTGAAATATATTATTTTGCCTTTGGTACCTTTTATTTCAAGCTGGTAGACTTATTTGAAAATGTGTATAATCATATATTTAAAAAATGTCTTTTTACATATCAAGGCTATATCCTCCGCTATCTTAGAATAGATTGGTACACAAGGGGTAACAATGAGCTTTTAAACCCAAAGCCTTATCCTTAAATAAGGTTTATTATGCATGGCTCATTTACCTTTGCTATATCAATTGTTTAATTTAGTTAAAACCAAAGTTAATATTAATTTCAGATACCTATAACCTAGTAAATTGCTTGTATTACGCATGCAGCTTTATTGTTTCTAGTGTTCTTTTTATTTCTATATAACACATAATTTGTCTTTTCAGATGCAAGAAGGTAGAATGCCCAACGAATGAACAAATTCTTGAATAACATGAATCCCGAAAAACGACGTGAAAAGCCCCATGAATGTGGAAAAGATTTTGACATTCATAAAATTACAAGCAAGTTTAAAATGGTTTCATTTGTTGAAGCAGTTAGATACGATTTCAATTAAGAATGTAGACTTATCATGAAGGCTAAATAACACAATGAGATTCAGTTGATTGGAGTGATTTAAGTTTACTAGCTGTTTTGAATTATGTCCAGGGTTATTAATGGTAAACTAAGTTAATGGTTTCTATTTTTAGTTTTTTTTTCGATTTTGAGCCAATTTCACTCGCCGGTTTTAAATATCTTTTTGGGCTTAATTTGAATTTGCCGATTAGAACTTTCGTAGGCGAGACCTAGTTTCCTATATTTTACTTTAGTTTTTATGAAATATAAAGACCCAAAATGTCTCAAAATGGACTCTTGTCGAAAACATTCACTGCAGAAATTTATAAAGTATCTTCAAATTTCCACCAATATATACGTAGTAGGTATTTTTATAATGATGTTTACTACATGATAAAATTATTCATATTTTCGGATCGAAAGTAGAAACGCTCGTAATATAGAATGGCGTAAAAAAGAAAAGTTGGTAATATTGAGAGAAAAATACCTTATGATGTAAGCTTTCGGCCAAAACCTTTTCTAGTTATAGCAAAAGTAAGTTAACTATTCGTTGTGGTATTTAAACTTTTAAATCCTAACAGTCGGCGCTCGTTTAAAATTAATTCTACATTAAAATAATTGCACACAAATAGTGTCTGCTATTGCGCTTAAACTAATTAAATGAAGGACTTCAATTTAATCTGTGTTTATACCCCGAAATTTAATTTATTCAGTATTGCTCTTCAGTTTGTTACTTACATTGAACCATCTATAAATCTAGAAATCATTTTAAGCAGTGAACTAGGCGGCATGTTTCATTCAGTTTGACCATAGAACCATTTTCGTTCAAATCCGACAACACATTTTTAAAACCCTGTAAATATAGCTTTAGTGCTTGAATTTGAATTAGTACACAAAGTAAATACAGATATTTTTACAAAAAAATAGTTTTTACATGCCGTTCTAGTTAACAGTTTTCACATCAAACTTATTTTTAGAGCGAGAATTTTACGACTACCTTGAACATTCGAACAACGTAATGTATGGTTCCTGGACCAAACCAATTGCAAAAACATTTCCAGAAAACTAATGGATAAAGAGTTTAACACTATGGTGCTAGGTACAGGTCCCTTGAAAATGGCTTGTTTTCTAGAACCCTTCCAGCGGGTGGATATTCAGAAAAATATTTCTGAAGCCATCGATAAATTAAAAAAACTTTTAATAATGAAAATTATTGCATGATTCGGTAATACTAGCAGGGGAAAAATTAAAAAATGCAGAACCATAATAATTTCAAATTTTAATTTGCGATTGTTTTTATAGCTACGTTATACCTAGACTATCGTTGTTGAAAGGACAAAAAACAGGTGTATGCACCAATTTGAGAGTAAATGAATATTTGAGTGGTAAAATGTCGGAGTTAAATGTGTGTCGTTAGAATTAAACAACATAAACCGGCAATACCCAATGAGCAAAACTATTCCTTGAAATGCAAGAAAAAAATCTAAAGGACATGTAAGTATAAGTCTTTGAAATCTTTGTTTTATTTACGACCCTCTTTATTAAAGTTGCGGATCTTTCCTATTTACGAGGCCGCCTTCGATAGTGGGATTTTTTTTAGTAGGATAGTAGGTAAAATAGTAGTATTTTTCCTAGATCAAAAAGCTAGACCGATGACGGAGAAAATACTATGAACAGCTCTATTTGAATACTCATTAGGCATTTTTCAGAAGCAACGTTTTCGTATGATTTTACTGTTTTAACAGTTTTTGATTATTTAACCTAATGTTCTCATCGAAATTTCCCAAAAGAAATTCATTTTGTACTATTAATGCGCTCAAAATAACGAAACATATGTCACCAAAGGGAACTTCCCCACATCTTGGCCTCTCAACCAGGTGTCTATAGTCGCCCTATTGTGAGGCCACTCCTAGTCTCGTGTGTCTCTACACGGAAATCAGTAAACCCCATCTCTACTGGCCTCTCAAGTAGGCCACTACTGACGCCTAGTTAAGCGGCCAGTGTAATAGTCCATGGTTCCATTCTGCTTGTTTATTCTCTACTGGCCTCTCAAGTAGGCTACTACTGACGCCTACTTGAGAGGCCAGTGTAATAGTCCATGGTTCCATTTTGCTTGTTTATTCTCTACTGGCCTCTCACGTAGGCTACTACTGACGCCTACTTGAGAGGCCAGTGTAATAGTCCATGGTTCCATTTTGCTTGTTTATTCTCTACTGGCCTCTCAAGTAGGCCACTACTGACGCCTAGTTGAGAGGCCAGTGTAATAGTTCATGGTTCCATTTTGTTTGTTTGTTCTCTACTGGCCTCTCAAGTAGGCCACTACTGACGCCTAGTTGAACGGCCAGTGTAATAGTCCATGGTTCCATTTTGCTTGTTTATTCTCTACTGGCCTCTCAAGTAGGCCACTACTGACGCCTAATTGAGAGGCCAGTGTAATAGTCCATGGTTCCATTCTGCTTGTTTATTCTCTACTGGCCTCTCAAGTAGGCCACTACTGACGCCTAGTTGAGCGGCCAGTGTAATAGTCCATGGTTCCATTCTGCTTGTTTATTCTCTACTTGCCTCTCAAGTAGGCCACTACTGACGCCTAGTTGAGAGGCCAGTGTAATAGTCTATGGTTCCATTCTGCTTGTTTATTCTCTACTGGCCTCTCAAGTAGGCCACTACTGACGCCAAGATGAGCGGCCCGACACCTAACCTAACCTAACCTGACCTAACCTAACCTAACCTGACCTAATCTGACCTAACCTGACCTAACCTAACCTAGCCTAGCCTAGCCTAGCCTAGCCTAGCTTGAACGTTAGGACATATCTGTACTGGCCTCGCAATTAGGCCACTTAGGACACCTAGTTTAAAGGCCAATGTGATACTTCCATTTCGTTTTTAATATTTATTCACGAACGGCAAAGTAGCCGACGATAAAAACATAGATAAGAGACCCATGTATAGTCCCTAGTTTAATTTTCCGTGTTTATTCTCTACTGGCCTCTCAAGTAGGCCACTACAAACGCTTAGTTCAGAGGCCCGTGTAATTGTCCACGGTTCCGTTTTGCATGTTTATTTTCTAATGGCCTCTCAAGTAGGCCACTACCAACGCCTACTTGAGAGGCCCGACATGAAATTTCACCCGCCTCGCCTAAACCAAACCTAACCTACCCTGGTCTAATCTCGTTTGAACCTAAGGGCATATCTGTACTGGCCTCGCAATTAGGTCTCTTAGGACCCCTAGTTAAAAGGCCAATGTATTATTCCAACATTTCGTTTTGCATGTTCATTCTGTACTGGCCTCACAATTAGAACACTTAAAACGCCTTGTTAAAAGGCCAGTGCATTACCCCGTTTTATTTATCCTGTTAATTCACGAAAGGCTAAGTATGCGCCTATTTACACGGAAAAAGACAGTAGTGGAGCAATATTTTGGAAAAGGCGGCAATTTATGGTTAGTCAGAAATAATTTGGAAAAGGCGGCAATTTATGGTTCGTCGGCACAATGTAGCAATTCATACTATTTTCTCCATCATAGGTTTTGCTTTTCCCTGTAGGGGGAATACTACTATTTTTACTACCATCCTACTAAACATTTTACCACTATGGAAAACGGCCTCTAAAATAGGAATGACCCAAAGTTGCTTCAAACACATACGCCCAAAAATCAAAGGTTCGTAAAAAACATTTTCTTTTTCTCAACGAATGGGTCGCCTATCCATTATGGTTCGAAAGAAATTGCACGCGGTATGTAAACTTTGATAAAGTTCTATTTGTAAAAGTTGCCTTGTAGCTTTTTTTGAAATGCGGGCCTTTTATACTACCATCAATTTGTCTAGAACGTTTTCAATTCAAAATTTCCATCCAGCTTTATATTAGCTAAATGCTAAAATTCTATCTGAAAAATTTCAACGACTCTTATTTTCAGCTTTCTTGAACATTTAAACATTAAGCGCATGACCGTAACGGACTGCAGAAAGGGATACCAATCGGCAGCACAGCATATGCCAAAACAAAAAAAGGAAAAAGCTATCCGCTTTGTTGGCACATACGGAAGAAACTGCAAAGCGAAATTACAGTCTATATTCAAATGCCAGTATCGTAGAAATGGCCAAAATTTTCAAAGAAGTTCAGTTTTTATTACCTTATCCTGTCAATTTAGAAGTATTGTTGGGGCAACCGGACTACAAAGGAAAACAATTGAGTTAACTGGAACCCAATCTTTATCAGATTCCAGTGAAGAATGAAAATGTTTTGTAAATTTTACTAATAACCATTAAATTTGGTCGCAAATTGCACTGCTCCCGAGGAGAGAGGAAGATCCTCTATATTACTCAAGTATAAGCCTACCAGTTTGAATGGGATTACAAATTACAGTATAACAGTGGGTGGTGGAAGATAACCGCTTCAATACGAAAACTTGGACTCAGTGACAAGCTGGGTACAAATAACACCAAGTATGGTCAAGCAAAGCAATACAAAGTTAGACCCAGAGAGAAGCTGGGTAACAATAACACTGTGGATGGTCTAAACAAGCTAACCACTCCATACAAAAACTCGGACCTAGCGGCAAGATATTGTATTTTGACGAATATTCTCTGGTTTGGCGCCCCATATGTGGCAGCCATTACAGTATCGGTGAAGGCAGCGAATAAACGTTAAAGATGAAAACAGGAGTGCAAGAGAGTGTGAGGGGGCCGTTATAGAAGGGATAAAAATTGCCGAAAAGCGTGTTCCCATGAAAAATAATAAGGGTGGGGAACTGACAGGTATACTAGCGTTTCCTAAAACGACCGTTACAACATTTTTGAATTTCCAAGACGAAGATGACAATTTTTATTAAATATTTATGCTAAAATAGGGTAAGTTAAATATTATTAACAATTTTGAATAAAGATAGAAGTCATAAAATTTTAAAGAAAAAGTAATATTTAAGTTTTTGTTACATGTTTTTCTTAGAATTTTTCTTCTAAATTATATGGATCACCAGCACCCACTTCGCCCGCCACCGGATCGCCAGCACCCACTTCGCATGCCACCGGATCGCCAGCACCCATTTTGCCTGGCACCGGATCGCCAGCACCCATTTCACATGCCACGAGATCGCCAGCACCCACTTCGCATGCCACCATATCGCCAGCACCCATTCCGCCTGCCACCGCATCGCCAGTACCCATTTCGCCTGCCAACGGATCGCCAACACCCATTTCACCTGCCACCGCATCGCCAACATCTTCTTCGCCTGACACCGGATCGCCAACATCTTCGCCTGCCACCGGATCGCCAACAGCTTCGCCTGCCACCGCATCGCCAGCACCCATTTCGCCTTCCACCGCATCTTATTTATAGCGGAGCTGCACTCAGAACTAATGGTTACCGAATCTCAGTTTAGTGATCCCGAAAAGGAATAACTATGTTACAAAAAACTATTAATTATTATTTCGATATCCATGCCCCGATTAGGAAAAGGTTTACCCCTATTCATATTAGCCCATGGCTAAGTCCATATATTAAATATCAAATGCATATACGCGATAAATTTAAAACTAAATCAAAAATTTCCGAATATAAAGAACACTACCTGGAACTGTACAGGAGACAGAGAAATCTAGTAAATCGTCTGATACACAAAAGTAAAACTAGCTTATTCAAGCATAACCTAAGTAAGGATAAGTCCACGGGTGCAATTTCGAGGACACTTAAACCTTATCTTAAGCAAAAGCAATACAGAATAATCACTAAAATTAAGCATGGTAGCGAGGAAATAGTTAACCCTAATGTCATTGTAAATATACTTAATGAATACTATGTAAATATCGCGGAAAAATTGTTAACTACAAATAACTCGAACAAAACTACTAAACCAAACTATGCTTTAGACAACTACGGTCCGACAGCTCCGCTTAAAGAATTTCCGCCTGTTACAGAGAGCGATATATTTCAAATGCTGAGAAAACATTTAATGTATCTAAGGCAGGCGGGATTGATGATCTGGGTCCAGCTCTACTCAAAGGACTGGCAGCAATAATCTCCAAGTTCTTGGTCAAGGTTATTAATTTAGTGCTAACCACTAGAAATTTCACTGTTCAATGGAAAATGGCTAAAATTACCCCAATCTACAAATCCGGGGATGCACAGGAACCAAAAAATTACCATCCCATCTCAATCCTGCCTGTCTTATCCCTCATGTAAGAAAGAATCGCATACAATACGGTATACAATTATTTAGAAAAGAGACAGGCACTGTGGTTTTCCAGCCAGAGTGGTTTTAGGGCTAGACATTCCACTATTACCTGCATTTTCGATCTTTACGAAACCACACTAAACTATCTTCGAAATGACATGTACGTTATGCTAGTGTTCATAGACCTGTCAAATGCTTTCGACACGGTGCAGCATGACATACTACTTGGTGATCTCGAGAATGCTGGTATTAGTGGTACAGTACTAAAATGGTTTAAGTCCTATCTACACAACAGGCAGCAGGTACTCTTTCATAATGGGCACTACTCTGAAAAGCTAACTATTAAACATTGGGTTCCCCAAGGCAGCATCTTAGGTCCCCTCTTATTCAATGTTTACGACGGCTGACCTCCTTAAGTCTCTGCTCTCATCAAAATCGAAGCAGTATGCGGACGACTCGGCCC
Source organism: Phalangium opilio (assembly GCF_054372755.1). NCBI lineage: Eukaryota > Metazoa > Arthropoda > Arachnida > Opiliones > Phalangiidae > Phalangium > Phalangium opilio. The sequence continues at coordinate 351,033 of NW_028324163.1, forward strand.
TAATTGCAGAAAATAAAGATCTGCAGAGGTTAATAACGGACAATGAGCTTGACTTAGATCAATTAAAAGTTAAGTTATTAGAAAAAGGTCTCGTTTTAAACGAAGAGAAAACAAATTTCATGTTAATATCACCAAATAAGCAAATGAGAAACCAAGCCGACTGCCTGGTATTTATGTGTAAAGGGACAATAAAAGAGTAGATAATTTTAAGTACCTGGGCCTGTGGGTAGATGAAAAGCTTATATGGACTAAACATGTGGAATACGTTACTAAAAAAGTTAATACGAGGCTATGACTTCTGAGGCCGCTTCAGAAATACCTAGACACAGACTTTCTAAGAATAATATACAATGCCTGCATAAAGCCAATATTACAATATGGCAATGTATTCTATCACAACACCACTAAATCAAATCATTCTAAATTAAGTTCTTTAAATAATATGTGCACTAAACTTATATCCAATACTCGAAAATACTCCTCCGCGACTGCCGCGAGGGAAGTCGCAAATATAAATACCATGGACTTTAACTACTACTTTGACCTTCTAATTTTCATGTTTAAAGTGAGAAATGGCCTCTTCCCAAAATATGTAATTCACTGGTTCCCAAAAGGAAATAATAATATAAGAACACGAGGAGACAAATATAACTTCTACTCTGAAAGCTGTAACTCGCGCATTAGAGACAAGAGTGTAAAATTTCAAGGCATAAAATGTGTAATGAACTAGAAAGCTATCACAAAATTGTAACTTCAATAACGCTTTTTAAAGATGCCATGTGGAATCATGTTGCACAGAAACTAAGTCAATGACGCTACGATTACCTGTAAACAAAAGTTAACAACTGCCAATTTAGGCCCTATACTTTAAAGCTAACTTATTTTATATTACTTTTATATTTTAAATTAACTCTTGACATCATTGTAAATAAGGACTACACCTTAATGATTGCTCCAATAAAAAAGCCTTTATTATTATTTTAGGTTGATTTAAAGCATAGCGCGGCTCCAGTGGATCCCCCACAAGGTGACTTTCCTCCTAAACTCCGGACTTGGCACAGGCTAATGGGCGGGGTTTATACATGTACGTATAAATCCCGATCACAAATCCCTCTAGCTTTGCCAAACCAAAAGTGGAGTTCGTAAGAAAAGTCAACCTGTAGGGGATCCACGCTATGATTTAATAAATTTGAATGTCCTCAGCTAATACTAGTCATAAAAGTTTGATAGAATCCCTCTGGTAGACCCTGTAAAGCATCTTACGAATCCAACTCCTCCTCCAATTCCCGGATGAGCTTTTCCTCTTCAGCGACGTCCCCCTGTCGGCCTTGAGGACCGGCCGGCACCTCGAGGAGGGTCGCCACCTCCGACCCCGCCGGCCCCTCGGAATCCATTGGTGGGGGCATCTGGGACACTTCCAGCTCCATTCCCTCCCCCTCGGCCTGCATCGGCAGGGGTGTCTGGTACCTCTCCGCCGCGACTTGCCGGCCCTCTTGTTGGCTTCGTGGGCCTGTTTTATTAATAATAAAATTTTTGAATACGGGCATTTGAAAATTTATATCGTTTAGCAATGTCGGCCCCAGCAATCGCGTGCCAGGTGGCCGTAGCGTTGGCAGTGATTGCAACGGCGTCTTCTGCCGCTGCCGCCACTACGGCCACATTTTTGAGCGCCTACCCCCCCCCCCCGCGCCCGACTCAATAATAAATAATTTCGGATAAATATGTAACACACTATCATTATTAGATTTCTGAAGAGAGGAAAAAAGGTTGCAATTATTATTTTTTTAAATTTAAAAAGCAAATTTGGCTCAGAAAAAACCCAGCGCCAGAAGCCTGTCTTATAAAATTTTCACAAGATGATTCGTTCAAGAATGTCTAGAATTAAGTCGCATAGAAGTAATAAATATTTCACCTAAAGCGAGGGACACACATGCGTAAAATGTCGACGGAAAAGACGACTGAAACGTAAACTGAAACGTAAACGTACAAACACTTCGACGGAAACGTACTAGAAAAATGAGTTGAAATTGTCTCAACTTTTTCCGTCGCAAAACATTTTACGTTTTTCATTAGCCAATCAGATGCTCGGTCTGGGTCAAGGTTTTTTTTTATAATCAAAGATGGCGGAGAAGAAAGGTAGTAGAGCGGAGAGACGCGCTGATTTAGAACAATTTATCGAGAAAGTACGAAATTATCCATGTCTTTTCGATAAAAAAGACAAAAACTACAAAGATACGGTGTTTAAACAAACCATTTGGCATGCGATTGGGGCATCACATAACTTATCAGGTTCGTAGCAATTATTTAAACCTCTAACCCTCGGTCTCCACTGGATTCATTATCATGAACCACACAATTGGTGTTTATTAGCAAAGGATGCTGAAAAATGGTGGAAGACCCAGCGTGACCGGTATCGCAGGGATAAACGCCGGATCAAGGACACTGCGGTTAGTGGCAGTGGGAGTAAAGAAGTGTCCAAATCAAATTGGGAACTCTTCGAAGTTATGGACAATATTCTTAGTGGCATTCATGCTCAAGAAGAAAGGTATACTAAATAATTATATTTTGAAGCGTGTGAAGTACTAATGAAGGATTGCATTATAAAGTACAATAACAAATGACAACAACATTGACCTTTGTGAAGCGAGTGTGGTGGAAGACCTCCACGTCAAACCCCCACTTACACCTACAACTGAGATTGAGAACGAGGAGGAAAGTAGCCGAACCTCTCTGGAAGAGTAATTTCGCATGAATTTTTGTGCTGTAATACACATGGGAAACGTTAATGAAACAATGTTATTTTAGCCTTAGCAGGCCGAGCACAAGCTTTAGTAGGTCCAGTTTTGATTCTGGTAGGCCCCAAGGACAGCCACCGAAGAATAGAGCAAAAACGTCAGATGTTGATATTGCGTTGAGTGAGGCTTTGCAGAAGTTTTCGGATACTTCAAGCACAATTGCTGGTGCTATAATTTCAAATAGCGAGACCCAGCAAGCGGATAAAATTAAACTGTATTGTGACTTGTTGCAAAACAGACTGAGAGCCTTTAATGCTAGAGATCAATTTGAAGTGATGAAAAAGATGGAGTTGATCATGTTAGACAAAGAAGAACAATATTTATCATAATTATCAAAATAAAGCATTTTATTCTTTCACACGTCTTTGAATTCTTTTATTAACTATCATAACAATTAAACAGCTAATGAGGGAGACCACGATAAACCATATCATGGAACTTGCCCTTCTTCAGTTAAGTATTTGGCTAATTTGTCCCTTAACATTTTGGCATCCTGACTATACATGTTGGAGCCCAAACGGTCATTTAAATGAGGGAGGTCTGTTTCGTTTCGCCACTGACCTGGAATAAGTTGATGGTTCGAGTCTTCTCTATCAGCGAAACCACTTGGACAGTACATGTTGGGCACTTCCGTTAGAAGATAGTTATGAAGAACTAAAGCTGCTGACACCATAAAAGGTATTGCGGTTTCACCATAGTTCAGGGGTCGTCTAAAAATTCTGAATCTTGCGGAAAGAATTCCAAATGCATTTTCCACCACTCGGCGAGCTCTACTCAACCTGTAATTGTAGATACGTTCGTTGCGATTAAAATTAGATTTCCTGGGAAAAGGGCGCATTAAATTAGCCTTCAGTGGAAATGCCTCGTCGCCAACGAAATAGTACGGATAACGGATATTTGAGTTTGGTAAAAGAGTAGCCGGTGGAAGATTAATTGTGTTCGATAACACTCGTTTTCCAAACATGCACTTTCTGAATATACCACCATCGCTCTCTGACCCATAATGGCCAAAATCCACAATGAGAAATTTGTACACAGAATCCGAAACGGCAAGTAGCACTTTACTAAAAGTTCCTTTGTAGTTAAAATTTAAGGTTCCAGTATTGTTGGGACATTCCATGTACACATGCTTTCCATCGACACTTCCAACACAATGAGGAAGTTGCCATCGCGTTTCAAATCCATCTGCAACCTTCTGCCAATCTTCGGAGGTCTTGGGTATGATCATGTATTCCGTTTTTAGGGTTTCCCATATAACCTATTTGTATAAACACACTGTATTTAAGACAAAACAAAATCCCTACGCGTACCTGGCATGTTGATTTGACTATTTCAGAAATAGTAGAACGCCCAACTCTAAACGCGTAGCTTAAGCTACGATACGTTTCTCCACTTGCTAAAAGCCTATAATTCAATATAAAATAAATGAATAGATTATACAGGAAAACTATTTATACCTTAAAGTAATTGCTAATCTATTTCTGGCAGTAATGGGCTCTCGCCAACGTGTGGTTTTCTTTTCAATGAGTGGGCCAATTCTTTGCAAAATGTTCTCAAATGTTTCCGGAGTCATTCTCATAAATCTCCAACAATATACACCAATTAGGAAATACATATTGATTACAAAAACACCCTTGACAGGACTTACTGGAAGTAGTATTCTGGATCATGATTTTTTAATTGTGGTATCAACGTGTTACCGAATCCATATTGGTCCCTTAATTGAAATATCTTCCTCATCCATATTTTTTTCTTTTACTTTTGCATATATCGCGATTAATACCATAAGCTGACCTGAATATAAATGGCAAAGAGCCGCTAATCTGTTTTTACACGCCATTTGCAATGTTTTGCTTTTTGTTTTCGACACAGACGTATAGATGTCACTGCAATTAAATTTCGACACCGCAAAAGACGTTTACGTTTTCGTTTACGTAGTCAAGTGCGCTTCGGAACTAGAAACGTAAAAGTAAACGGAATAGAAAAATAAATTCTGTTTACGATTTTTTATTATTTTCCGTGAATTTTTTACGCATGTGTGTCCCTCGCTTTGGCCAGGCAGGGCATAGCTCACGGACGCTGCTCTTCATCTTGCGTCGTGTAACGCGTGATCGAGTGGGCAGGGTAAACACATACGGGGCTGCCAGGCTGTCTCTTACACAACAATGATGGCCATTATCCTTTATAAGAAATGCTTCTGTTATATTTGTCACAGCTAGCTACTATTCAAACAGCGCGCCACAAACAAAATGCAAATTCCTACTGCTAGAGGTCGCTAGCAGACCAAACATTATTTGATATTTTGTCGACTCATCCGAGAGAGACGGGAGAATAGTATCTCACTAGCTCGGGTATAGACATGTTTTGATGTAGACCTTCATGTCACTTAATATTTCATTTCAGTATTAAAGTTTAGTAATTTTATTTAATAACTTGTCTTCTTTTCGCATCACGATACCCACAAACACTACAAAATTGGCGACGGAGATCGGATGCGCAAAACAATAAGTTAAATATCGACAATTACTGAATTTCATTAAAGGCTACAAAGAACATTAGGCCTTGACCACAATGGCACAACCTACGCCTCCTACCGTTGTCTACGCCACTACGTATGGTCAATGTACTCAATTTGATCCAGATGCAGAATCTTTCACTTCATATTATGAAAGATTAGAACATTACTTCACGGCCAATAAAATCACCGACGATGCACAAATGTCATCTATTTTATTGACCTGCGTTGGACCAGAAGTGTATAAAAAGTTACGAGCCTTGATGGTACCTGACAAACCCTCCACGAAGACTTTCAACGAGCTAATACAAGCCCTCACACAACACTAAGATCCAAAACCAAGGGAGATCACACAGCGTTTCAAATTTTACAACCGCAACCGGAAACCAAACGAAACGGTACAAAACTACGTAGCGGAGCTTAAACGACTTTCCGAACATTGCAACTTCGCCTCTAATCTAGATAAAATGCTTCGGGACCGCTTTGTATGTGGTATACAGAACGATCAAATGCAGAAGCGTTTATTAGAAGAAGATCAACTCACGCTGACCAAGGCTATCAACCTAGCCGTCAACATTGAAACTGCTGGGATTGGGAAGTTTCGTGACTATCTACTTGGTCGATCCTTCGTCCTCGTAACTGATCATCAGCCTTTAGCAGCTATCTTCTCAGAGACACGCCCTGTACCAGCCACTGCTGCCGCAAGATTGCAACGCTGGGCATTGCTATTGGCCTCTTACCAATACAAGATAATCTACAAACGAGGATGTTCCAACGCAAATGCCGACGCCTTAAGTAGATTACCATTGCCACAGGACGACAGAGACGTTCCTCTTCCTAGTGAATATGTTTTCCTGATGGATATCGTTAATCAAGGGCCCGTCAACACAGCTGACATGGCGTTAGCTACCACACAGGATTCAGAGTTGCAGACAATTCGCTCCTACTGCTTAACATCCTGGGCCATTTCAGTTGAGCAAGTATTGCTTCCCTTCTGCAGACGCCGTCACGACATTTCCATGCTGCAAGGAATTATCCTCGTTGGAAATCGCGTTATTGTACCCACGATCCTTCGCGCTAGAGTACTCCAGGACTTACACAGTTCCCATCAGGGTATCTCGAAAATGAAACAGCTAGCGCGCACCAAAGTATGGTGGCCGAACATGGACAATGATATCGAAACTCAAGTAAAAACGTTGTCAAACATGTCAAAGTAACGCGCCAACACCACCTCGGCAATACACACCTTGGCCGAAGATTACAGTACCATGGTCTCAGGTACACATAGACTTTGCTGGCCCCATGCAAGGGAAGTACCTTCTCATCATGGTTGACTCTGCTTCAAAATGGATCGAAGTTGATGTGACAAAAACCACCTCCACCGCTGTTGTCATCAAATGTCTAAGAGCTCACATGGCTCGTTTTGGCCTCCTAAAGACACTGATCTCAGACAACGCGACCTGCTTTACCAGCGAGGACTTCCAGACATTCCTAAAACAGAATGGCACCAATCTAATTCGTTCTCCGCCGTATCACCCTGAATCTAATGGTCGTGCGGAAAGAGCCGTTCGTACAACGAAAAACACGTTAAAGAAATTAGACGGAACCCGTTCCGATATAACAGATGAAGTTGACATAGGACTTCAACGTTACCCTGAGGGTAGTCTGGAAGCACGCCTTGATAAGTTCCTGTTCAACTACCGACGTACGCCTATAAATGGACTGTCACCCGCCGAGATTATGCTAGGCAGAAAATTATATACGTCCTTGGACACGATTAATCCACAGCATGAATTAAACCAAAAACAAGAAACCCCTACGTCGAAACGGGAAACGTTCATGATCAACGATAGAGTTTATTTCAAAAACTATTCAAGGGGACCGAAATGGTTACAAGGCGTTATCACACAAAGAATCGGAAGCACCGTATATGAAATACAAACGGAAGACGGAGTTGTAAGAAGACATGCGAACCAGATGCGTAAGGACCACACAATTCCAAAAGTATCAATGCATCAACCAATGGAAGAAGAACCAGATCTGGCAATTCCATACGATACTGCTCAACAGGATTGGTCTACATCTATTCCCGAAAGTCCGCCACAACCTTCTGTAAACCACGATCTAACACCCACAGCTGAAACAGATCAGTCACAATCCCCAAGAAATGAGCAATTGCCAACCTCTCAAGAACCAAGTCCACCAAAAACTCCAACAACTGTTACACCATAGTCCGACTTGCCATTACGACGCTCAACAAGGATAAGAACAATACCTCAGCGATTAAATCTCTAAGAAACTCAAGTTCCTATAATGTTAACTGTTTAGTTACTTCAGTTGTTCAATTCAGTAATTTTTTTACGAAGAGGGTATTGTTATATTTGTCACAGCTAGGTACTATTCAAACAGCGCGCCACAAACAAAATGCACATTCCTACTGCTAGAGGTCGCTAGCAGACCAAACATTATTTGATATTTTGTCGACTCATCCGAGAGAGACGGGAGAATAGTATCTCACTAGCTCGGGTATAGACATGTTTTGATGTAGACCTTCATGTCACTTAATATTTCATTTCAGTATTAAAGTTTAGTAATTTTATTTAATAACTTGTCTTCTTTTCGCATCACGATACCCACAAACACTACAGCTTCCTTGTCCAGTGTGGGAAATAAGGCGGTGGCACAGGGCAAATGACGAGTTTAAAAACTAAACCACGAGACCACTAAGAAAATTCAAGGGTAACCAGAGTCCAGACATTAACTCAAAAAGTTCCATTCTTTCCAAAATAGTTCGTGTCAAAGCTTTACTATTACAGATATATCCGACATCGTTTATATTTAAAGCTAGATTTCCAGTGTAGACCATGATAGAAACAGTTCCTCGTTAGTGATATTTAAAAGGATTGCCGCTTTTAATTTGAGCTACAATTCGTTTAAATACTGGAAACTAAGCCCAATAGTGAAATAAATACACAGCCCACCATTTGTCGGTGTCCATTTACGGGTTTCGTGTTATACGTTTGCTCTGCAATGTGTTCCTCATAAATAGCAAGTCGAAGTCGTACCAAACTAATTCAATCACAACTTTTAAAACAGTTCTCACCCACTCAATAATATACTAGAACTGTCAATCCTAGCTATATAGTTTCAAACTTTCAAGTTCCTACCCTATATACTTTTCGAAATATCGCAGGTGAATTTTACCTTATTTTGTCACTCACTCACCGATCATCAAAACTCTAAGGTACTTCCTAGGGAGATAGAAACTAAAATTTATGATTTAGTTTTAATTTATTTCACTAAGCACAGAAAAATTAAAACATTCTGAAATTTTTATAAAATTGTTCTTTAGTTCTTCATTTTAAAACTAGATGGCTTTGCCGTCTTTTTAACAGAAATATCGTGAGATCTTGTTGAAAGGACGTAACGGTACAGAGTGAACCGAAAGTTAATATAATAATAATGTGGCTTTATTTCGTGTCCATAACACCCAGTGGGCTATATTTCAATTTGTCACGGTATCAATGCATAGAGAGGTGGTGGCTTTTGCCACAGTTAGCCGACAGCGCCCTATACTATTACCATTAACCTCGCCAAGTTTTGATGAAAAGGAGAAACCGGGTAAATCTGCGGACGTCTTATGAGTAATTTTTCTGCAAATTTTCAGCCTTCTAGGGCAAGCGGTTTGGTCTGGGCGTTGATTATCAGTCAGTCAGTAAGGACTTCGATATATATAGATATAGATTTAGAAAAATAAATTCCACGACGAACAGAATACAGGCTAAATAGTGAAAATAGAAACCAGCACATTAATTTCGGTGTAACTGATGATAGTGGAAGCAATAGCTCTGATACGAATGAAAGTTTATCTGCCATAAATTTAACTGTACAAAACGAGTCCGACATCTCTAATTCTGATATAAAGAAACGTCTTCGTTTAGACCAAGGCCGAAAAAACAAACGATATGTGTGAGGTTTATCATTTGACTGAAGTTCAGAAATTGCAATTGTTTTAGTTATTTTTATCCATTTAATCCTTAATCAAATTAAATTCAATCAACTGATTTTACTGTTGATCGATCCACTCCTAATTTAATTGAAACAAGTTGGGAAAACCAAAATATTACCTCTTCGAGTCAGGAGGTCTACTACTACAAAGTTATTTACCTAGATATGGAATTACTTCTGTTTTTTGAAGTAAAAATTTACGAAATATTGAAGCAGTATTCCAAGCATAGCGAATATACAGTAAAGCAGACGACATTTTACATTCAATAAGGATAAATCTTGGACACATGGAAATCAGTCAATGGCAAAAAGAACAGGAAATGAAGTCTACGCTTCAGCTGTTTACCCTATATTCTGATAGTTACATTCACCACTGGTTAGCATTGTAAACAGTACCGTCTCGTCTCACCTCAACAATATTCTTAGTTTGCCAACATGAGTGTTAACGTTAAATAATACCAGAGCTAAATTGTAGTTAGACGCACTGATAGTCAATGCGCCCCTTAAAGATAAGAAAAACTCTGTAGCTTAGCCCTACTAATCTAATTGCCACCATGATCTTTTCTTCTATTATAAAATCTTAACCTGATTATTCAAGAGTGTATTTAACTTTCGGCTCACTCTGAACCATTGATGTCTCTTCATTTCAGACACGAAAATCAAAACCCAAAGTTTACTTCACCTCAGGCCTCAATTATTTACTCTTTATTTCACTAAGCCTATTGTAATACTAGATATACCCGCCGGAGTTTAAATCTTAGCTTTCTTCATGATATCACTAAACCAAGAATTATACTATATACAGATGTAGTATAGCTTAAGTAATATATAAACAGCCATTTCAAATAATAATATTAAAAAATCTTTGGGATATCAAAATGAAACAGAGCTTTAAAGCTACAAAAGTACTAAATGCATCATAATTACGAAAAATATTTCCACATATTCACTTTATATTAAGGATAAAGGGAATATTATGGTTCTGTAGGATTTCTTTACACATCAAAACAAAACGAACTTCTAACGCAGCGCACTAGTGTAACAACGGACGGACACACACAGACAAAAACATAGACTGCTTTTTAACTCTTTCCGTATTAATTTTGAATTGAGAAACAAGATTATCTTAAATATTAAAATAAATATAATTAATATTTAATATTTTCTTCGTTAGTTATTCGCCTTATTGAACGTTACATCGTTTTAAAAAAGAACAATTAAACATTCTTGAGAGACGTGACTAATATTGGCGTTTGAAATGAAGCATACGCCGGTTGCTTCGCCTTACTCAAATAGGTAGTATATAAGGGTTTCGAATCGCAGCTATGGATAAGAACAGCGCAATTGCGTGAACATTTGTTTAGGGAGGCCGGACGTTTCTCGTAACCCTGGCCGATTGCCGCGTATATCTTAACCTTAAGGATGATGATGGAGTAGAAGCCAGGTGTGCAGACTGGTGTCCATGTGGGATGGACAAAAACAATGACCAGAAGATGGCGGTGTGTAGAAACCAGTGTGCACAGACTGGTGTCCATGTGGGATGGACAAAGACCAGAAGATGGTGGGGATTAGAAGTCAGTGTTTACAGACTGGTGTTCCATGTGGGATGGACAAAGACCAGAAGATGGTGGTTTGTAGAAGCCTGTGTTTACAGACTGGTGTTCCATGTGGAATGGACAAAGACCAGAAGGTGGTGGTTTGTAGAAGCCAGTGTGTACAGACTGGTGTCCAAGTGGGATGGACAAAGACCAGAAAATGGTGGTGTGTAGAAGCCAGTGTGTACAGGCTGGTGTCCATGTGGCATGGAAAAAGAGCCCAAATGATGGTGGACTATAGACGCCAGTGGGTAAAGACTGGTGTCCATATGAGATGGACAAATGGCCAGAGGATGGTGGTGTTAGACAAGTAATGGATAATAGCTATGGTAAGTGGAATACAATTTCCAAATTTCCGGGAACTGTAAATGGGGTCCGGAATTTGGGAAAACGTTTGCTCCGATTTGAAAACTGCTAACGCGGTCCCCTGGGATTTAAGTCAATAACAACAGACAGACACGTAGAAACTAGAACCTCTCCGTGACATACGTCACTCGGAGAGGTAAAAATTACATTTCTACGGTTTTTCAAGAACAATTACATTTTCCGAAAACATTTTAATATAAGAATATAATATTGTACTTTATTTATGAAAGAAGTTTAAAAAAGACGGTATTTGAAATATGGAAGAAAAATATTTGTTTCGTACACTGTACAGTGTTGTCGAGATCAGAACAACAGTTTCTTTTATGTACAACCCCCAAAACTGCCAATGGGTGATGTCATACTAAATTATACAGGGTGTAAATAAAAGTTTTGAATTCATGTTTTATCGTATGCATGTGACAACGAGTGACTTAATACAAAAAGAATACTGGAGAATATGCCTGAATGCAATAAAATATTTTTAAGCACAGTCCTACGATTATTCTTAGAACCTGGTTCTCAAATTGCAACCTCTAAACTTGTTTGGCAAACAACTCAACGTAAATATTCGAAGTGTCTACCATTGTGGTTGAGGCACTCTTCCCGGCGACTGTGCGTGTCTTGCATTACATTTGCAACCACTAAACTCATGACGCATTGTAAGACTAATGGTATTGCCGTCTTAGGTACTTCTCGTCCGTTAAGGCTTGATGTAGGGGATATGATTATGCCGGTAGTAATGCCCTTGTAAACTGGCACGAACAGTAGAATGGCTTAGTGCAACTTCTTGTTTTACCGCTCTACTACTAGCATGAGATTGGCTTCAAAACTTTCTACGATATCAAAGTGTCTATGCTCATTACAGACTACAGTCTCTTCTACGTTCACGATCTTGCACTACCGAAATCACGAAGGTCCTCGCACCCAAATGTTGTCGGTGTGGAGACCGTTCGGCATAAAGCACTGCCTTTAGTTGAACGTTGCCGCGACCTTCACCCGAAACAAACGTGCTGTCCAATTTGTCCCGGTTAGAATAGGTTGGCATTTTGCTATTAAACTAACTACTGTAATTCTACTACTTAGCTGCTACACTGAAGACCCTGTATATCAAAAGCGAACGGAAGTACCTCAAAGTTGAGTTTTCTAATATTGCCAGATTGAGCAGGTCATGGTGTGTATAGTGGTGAAGGTCACTTTAACGTTCGACACGTGACACCACTGTATGTTTGGTCCTCCAATGTCCTGACCCGATAGGTCAAAACAATTACCATCCTGGTTTTTCGGCTCAGCGTTGTGGTATTGCCGGTCCCATATTCTAGAGGGCCGGTAGGCCCTTCTAGATAAGATCCCACACCCTCCCGTAATGTTAAATGAAAATTCACAGATTTTCGCCGATTTTCCCATAGGAATAACATGGGGTTTTTGGTGCTCCTGTACATCGAATCATTTAAAAACTAAAGCGAAGTTACGTTTCGGAATACTTTCAAATTAACAAGTAACTATTCAAGGTGTGCCTTTTTCAAGTTTCATCAAAATTAATTAAGTCTAAGTATGTTAATTTAATTAATAATGTAAGTACCTCAAAAGATTATTCTACAGCAGACGACGCTAATTGTTCATTACTCTACAGTAGACGACGCTAATTGTTCATTACTCTACAGTAGACGACGCTAATTGTTCATTACTCTACAGTAGACGACGCTAATTTGCCCTTTCACCGCCTTGAAACTTTAACTTGATATTTTTCAATAAATATAACACTATATTTATTAAAAATTTCTCTGGCGGGTCTATTTTTCGTTTAATTATGTGTCTCGGGTAAAATTCTATACTTAAGATACCTTTTTAATTTATATTTTAGATGTTAGTTTCGACCAAGGCTTAAGTTGCCTTACTTGGGCCATGGATTTATAATAGAAGCTTACGCTTCATGGATATTTCACTGTAGCCTTCCGTAAGGCATAAGGATAGATGGATCAGTGTTGGAAATAAGGATTTTTTTAAAACTGGACCTGTGGCCTAGGTATTTTAATTAAAATAACTGGCCACGGTGCCACTCACTGTAAACGTACAAGGGCAGTGAACGCAATGTCATGGATAATTGTAATCGTAGAGTGGACTGTAAAAGATACGGATTTGATAGTTTAAAAATCGTGGCAGGATGTTGGTTTTGAAGTTGACTATAAAGCTCGGGTTCTAAAACGAATTGTGAGCCGTATCTTATTAGAATTAGTAGAACTGTAGAACCATTTTAAACCTCGTCCTAGAAGTGAAAAATTTCGCATTTCAGGCAAAAAATTGTTTTATAATAGATTAATACAAATGCAGACTGAAGGAACCGATATTATATAAAAAAAGGACTTGGTTTGCCCAAGCCTGAAAAACAAAACGATAAGAGTTTTTTCCAGTTGACTGAAGCGCGGATATTTTATTTTTCTATATAATTTTAAAGACAATCCGTATTTTACTACTCTTTAGAATCTAATTCAATCTCCTGATTTTACTGCTAATGGATTTATTTCCTATAAATTATCTGAAATAAAAAATTATTTATCTCAGATTTTTCAACAACAATTCCATTTTCGTAACATTTTATCATGAAAAATCTGAGATAAGTAATTTTTTATTTCAATTAATTTATAGGAAATAAATCCATTACCAGTAAAATCAGGGGATTGAATTAAATTCTAAAGAGTAGTAAAATAGGGATTGTCTTTAAAATTATATAGAAAAATAAAATATCCGCGCTTCAGTCAACTGGAAAAAACTCTTATCGTTTTGTTTTTCAGGTTTGGGCAAACCAAGTCATTTTTTATATATATGAACAGTTCTTAGCCACATTGTATCATGCAACTGATATCATATTCTACGAACTGCCGCTTCTAGTCTTCAAGAAGTCAGGCCCAGTCCAAATTAATTCAAACCCATTTCACTTAAACAGTTTTTCAAAACCCAAGGGGCCAGTCACTCATCGTAATTGCGCTGTAAAACGATATACTGAATAGGTTATGCTTGATCCGTAATCGCTAAACACGGAATTTGAGAGTGATTTTAGTTCCTCTTCAAAATCAAATAAAGCTACTTTGTTCTTACGTTTCCTTTGTTCTTACGTTTGTTTTAGAATCCTTGCCCGCTCGTACCGCTTCTGTATCCTTTACCTCTCTCTTGGAGCTCACTCAACACAGCTCGGACCTCTCCTATATCCTTTCGTTCTCTCTTGGAGGGGATTTGTAATGTAAACTCTCCTACTATCTCTGCAACCCTTTATTAATGTAAACCAATTGTAGGCGAGGCAGTAAAATATCAGGATGGGTGTCCGGTGGTCTTGGGTTCGATTTCGGGTGGTGGAGGAATTTAAAATTCGTTGAAAAAACTTCATTGTCAATGAAGCTAAAGATATGTTCACACAATAAATGTCTTAAGAATGTACATAGCAAATTAAACATAATTTCATCCACAATGAACAAACTTTAAAATGACTGGCCCTTCGATTTTGGTAAAATAGTTTCTTGGAGGCACAATCGTTCGGTAATTTCGAAAACTAAAACTAATTGGAAGTTTTACCAACAAGAAAAGAATTTGACCAATCGGAATATTTATTGATTAACTGTAAATAATAAGAAATAACGCAATTGCGGAAACCTTTGGTGGAAGCCATGCCATTGGGAAGTTAGACGTTTCTCGTAACCCTAGCCGATCGCCTCGTACATCTTAACTCTAACGATGATAATGGAGTAGAAGCATGAGTTAATAATATGTTAGCTCCCTATAAGTTACTCAGGCAATTCATTTTTATACTCCAGCGTTTTCTCCCGCTCCGCCGGCTTCCCAATTATTTGCGACGCTCTGCGGCCGCCACGGGAACGAAAATCTTATTTACTCTTCTTTCCGGTTTTTCCCCGGAAGCGCGTACAGTGGATGCTAGCCAATGATATCGGAGCTATTTAAGCAGCCGAATATTTCGCTCACTAGCCTCGGTTAAGAAAACAGTTAAAAGATCAGTGAATTGGATTTAGCTGTTGTATAATTTTCTCGTTTCAAGTCACAATAACAACTCTTATCTTTAGCATTCTTTATCAATATCAGCAATTGCATTGAGTTCGTGCATTTTTTGTATCAGTACTGACACAAACGCCATGATTTAATGTTAAAGTATTAAAACATAAACATTGACGACTAAAACACTCCCTTGGTGAAAAAGCAGCCGACGACTGGAGGTCGAGGAGCCGTACAGGCGGGATTTTTTTATTTTCGACAAGAGAGAGCGCAAAATTCGGATTTTTTCCCGCGCGGGCGAAATTAGAAGAAATCGCTGGATACATTACGCCTATGGAGCCTGAGTAACTTATAGGGAGCTAACATATTATTAACTCATGTTAAAGCCCAATATATGAGAGAATAAGGCGGATAGATGGCCTGCGCGAGTTTAGAAATAATAAACCACTCCCATCAAAACATAAAAAGTAGTCGAGGATGGGTAGGGAATATACTAGGTTCAACGTTCTTCTTACGTAAATCCGTTTTTGACAATGTAGATTTATATACATTTTAATAATATACATTTTAATTTTTGCACATTGCGTTATTCAAAGCTGGTAAGATTTCTGAGTTTGTCAATAAACTAGTTATTAATCCCTTTGCTCATAATTTGATTACAATTGTTCTTTTTATTTTATTGTGTTTTGTCTGTATAGGCCGTAAGATTTCTCTTTTTATTGCAACAATTTATTTTGAAATTATGTCCAGAGTTTGATTTATATTTTTAAATTATGTGAAAAGACTAGTTTAATAATATTTGTGATTTATTTTGCTATTAAACAATAGTGTTTAGCATAGTGTGCAAGATATTTCTGATTTTTTCAATTAAATAATATTAATAATATGCGTATCCTTTTTTTTGAATTTTTGGGCATTGTGTTTTGCAAAGTTGGTAAGATTTCTGAGCTTTTCAAATATTTACTTATAAATTCTATTCATTATTGGATAACAATTAGTTTTTATTTTAAACATTTTGGTTTTGTCTTTATAGGCGGTAAGACTGCCCAGTTTACCGCAAATATTTACTTTTTCTTTGTGTGCCTAGTTTGATAACATTTATATTTTTTATTTTTGAACATTGTGTTTTGCATAGGATGTGAGCTTTTATTTTATTTGGATTATTTATAAACTATATGCCTATTTTAACGATATATATATATATATATATATATATATATATATATATATATATATATATATATATATATATATATATATATATATATATATATATATATATATATATATATATATATATATATATATATATATATATATATATATATATATATATATATATATATATTAATTTTTGCACATCGCGTTATGCAAAGTTGGTAAGATTTCTGAGCTTATCAATAATTTATTTATTAATTCAGGGATAGATTTAATTTTAGAAGTAGGAATGGAGAACGGTTAGCATTTGCTTCTGTCCGACTCATAGCTCAGTATAGAGCCTCTCCCACCAACACGTAACGAAAAGTTTAAATTATCCTATTGGCTCACTCACTTAAACTACGTTTTGATGACGTTGCTGACAGGGACGGCAAAAAATTCGTAATTCGTTTTTACCTCTGTCGCTATGTCCCGCCTCTTCTTTCATACCCCTCCCCCGTCCCGTGGAGGGGGGTCCAGGACTTTGACGCGAGCCCACATTACTCTGTTCTCCATTCGTACTTCTAAAATTCAATCTATCCATTCTTTTCCTAATTTGATTACAACTATTCATATTTATTTTATTGCGTTTTGTCTATATAGGCGGTAAGATTTATCTGTTTATAGCAAAAATTCATTTTTACCTCTCCGAGTGACGTATGTCACGGAGAGGTTCTGTAACGATCGTGTGTGTCTGTCTGTCTGTCTGTGTATCTGTTGTTACACCCACGTGACCGCGTTCGCAGTTTCCAAATCGGAGCAAACGTGTTCGCCATTACCGAACTGTATTCACAGTCACGGAAATGGCACCTCCACTTGAGTTCTCACACCACCATCTTCTGGTCTTGATCCATCCCCCACGGACACCAGTCTGTACATACTGGCTTCTAATCACCACCATCTTCTGGTCTTCGTCCCTTCCACTTGGAAACCAGTCTGTACATACTGGCTTCTAATCACCACCATCTTCTGGTCTTTGTCCATCCCACTTGGACACCAGTCTGTACATACTGACTTCTAATCACCACTATCTTCTGGTCTTTGTCCATCCCACATGGACACCAGTCTGTACACACTGGCTTCTAACACCACCATCTTCTGGTCTTTGTTTTTGTCCATCCCACATGGACACCAGTCTGTTCACCTGGCTCCTACACCACCATCTTCTGGTCTCTGTTTTTGTCCATCCCACATGGACACCAGTCTGCACACCTGGCTTCTACTCCATCGTCATCGTTTGGTTTAACACATTCGCGGCGATCAGCTAGGGTTACGAGAAACGTCTAGCCTCCCTAGGGTGGGTTGTCCACCAAAGGTTTTCGCAATTGCGGTTGTTCTTGCTTTTAACTGTAGTTCGACACCCTTATATACTACCTATTTGAGTAGGGCGAAGCAACCGGCGTATGCTTCATTTCAAACGCCAATATTAGTCAAGTCTCTCAAGAATGTTTAATTGTTCTTTATCAAAACGATGTAACGCTCAATAAGGCGAACAACTAACGAAGAAAATATATAATATTAATTATATTTATTTTAATATTTAAGATAATCTTGTTTCGCAACTCCAAATTAATACGGAAAGAGTTAAAAAGCAGTCTATGTTTTTGTCTGTGTGTGTCCGTCCATTGTTACACTAGTGCGTCGCGTTAGCAGTTAGCCTTGTGTTGATGTGTTAAGAAATCATACAGAACCTTAATATTCCCTTTTTCCATAATATAAAGTGAATGTGTAGAAGTATTTTTCGTAATTATGATGCATTTAGTACTTTTGTAGCTTTAAAGCTCTGTTTCATTTTGATATTCCTAAGATTTTTTTAATATTGTTATTTGAAATGGCTGTTTATAAATTACTAAAGCTATAGCACATCTGTATATACAATAGTCCTTGGTTTAGTAATTTCATGAAGAAAACTAAGACCTAGACTCTGGCGGGTATATCAAGTATTATCCGCAATAGGCTTAGTGAAACAAAGAGTAAATAATTGAGGCCTGAGGTGAAGTAAACTATGGGTGTTAATTTTCGTCTCTGAATTGAAGAGACATCAACGGTTCAGAGTGAGCCGAAAGTTAAATACACTCTTAAATAATCAGGTTAAGATTTTATAATAGAAGAAAAGATCATGGTGGCAATTAGGTTAGTAAAAGGGCTAATGGTAAACGGGTAGTAGCTCCAGACTTTTTATTTTATTTATGATGCGCATTGACTATTAGTGCGTCTAGCTACAATATAGCTTTGGTGTTATTTAACGTTAACATTCATGTTGGCAAACTACTGCAAACCAGTTGTGAATGTAGCTATCAGAATATAGGGTAAACAGCTGAAGCGTAGACTTCATTTCTTCTTCTTTTCCCCATTGACTGATTTCCATGTGTCCAAGATTTATCCTTATTGGATGTAAAATGTCGTCTGCTTTACTGTATATTCACTATGCTTGGAATACTGCTTCAGTATTTCGTAAATTTTTACTTCAAAAAACAGAAATAATTCCATATCTAGGTAAATAAGTTTGTAGTAGTAGACCTCTTGACTCGGAGACGTAATATTTTGGTTTTCCCAACTTGTTTAATTATGTCTAGAGTTTGATTTATAATATTTAAGTGTGTAAAAAGACTAGTTAAATCATATTTCCGATTTATTTTATTATTAAACATTGTGTTTTGCAGAGCATGTAAGATATCTCTAATTTTTTCGTTTAAATAATAATAATATGCCTATTTTGCGAATATTTTTTTTTAATTTTTGGGCGTTGTGTTATGCAAAGTTGTTAAGATTTCTCAGCTTGTCGAGTATTATTTTATAAGTTATTAATTATTATTAATTCAATTACAATTATCCTTTTTATTTTAATTTTTGTGTTTTGTTTGTATAGGCAGTAATTTTGTTTTTTTGCTAAATTTTACTGTTTATTTATTTATGCCTGGTTAGATAGAATGTAGGACATATTCCCCTTACATATGGGAAAAATTCCCCGGACAATAGCCAAATGGATGTTGATGACAAGATACAACCGGCCACAGGATAAATTTCCACAAAATGTGTTTACGATAAAATACCCAAAAGCACGGTTTATACATTACGCCACCAGAACCAGTTCACACAAAAGCCTGCAGTATTTTACGACCTTACTATTCACTATGACGGGGTATTATGACCGGAGGGTTTTGTCTAGGGAGTGGGGCTATTTTGCATTCTTTCCGAGGATGTAAGGAATATGTCCAGGGGGATTTTGCCAAGAGAACCATTCAGACTTGAAAATTCCGTACCGCATTAGATAAGCGATTCGAAGCCATAAGAATACGAAAGAGTCATTTCAAATAAGGTCTTAGTTTCTTAAAAATACAATTTCACGAACTTTAGTCTTGCATGCCTTTTTTAAAAATACTCTATGGATTTAAGAATTTATATTTAGGATTTACATTTTATTTATTTCAAATTGGTGCTCCATATCACTATAGAATAGCTGTTCTGGTACAACTTTTTTTTTTTTCTTTTTTAAGTTTCCTTACATGACAAGTGCTAACACTTAATTAATTTAAAATATTCTTTTACAGGAAGAAATTAGTCGGCATTCAATCAACCTGCACAATGGACCTGGCACATGTACACGAATTCAACCATACAGCAATAATGCTTATAAAATCGGCATTATGTTCTTTCCGATAATTCTAAAATATTACATTGTTACACAATTAAAATTATGATTATTCCGAACTGTATATATATATATATGGATCAAGTGTTTGAGTAGGTTGTAAATTGCGGTTCTAACTCAGTGGTATTCAATGGTATCGATGACATTTTTTTTCTGGGCGCCATTTTGTTTTTCTCTGACGTCATCTTTTCTTCTCGGTGCCATTTTTTATCGGAAATTTCTGGCGGGAAATTTGAAAATGTTAAGCCTGTGGGACTTCAATCAGATAAGCAAGGTCAAAATTCTTCTAAAAATAAACACCACCTTTCCAAATATAACGTCGGTACATAGTTCCTTTTGCTTTTAAAAATTCCACTCGATCACTTTGACTTTTGAATTAGGGGAGTGAAATAAAATCGTCACGTGAAACCCTTATTGTTGACGGGTGACAGGAATTTTAAAGGGCGTATTAAACCTCCAATTTAAATTAAGGCAATACTAAAATCCTCTCTCTCTCTCTAACTTTAAATATATAGAGCAAACATAAACCCCAAATCACAGAGCATAATTTTACCTGTACAATTAAATGCAATGCTTAAACTTACTATTATAATCCCCATCCTTTTAAAATACACGAACGAAAATTATTACCTATCCACAATTCTCTCACAGCCACTCTCCCTCCCTTCAATTACGAACGAAAGATTTTATACTGCCAAGGCATAAAATAAGCATTTCTTCGGTTAGCTCTGACATAACCATTACTTTGGGTAACTCTGACCACATTGCAAATCGCGAAAAACCACCACCACCACAACCACCACTCCCACCACAGGCTCGCGGGACAAACTAATAGCCTCATCGTATTTATATGGTATCTTGTAACCCAGTAGCATTAGGTCTCCCGTTAGATGTAGCAACTAAGGCCGACATTAAGTTAGCACAGGCTAGTGATCCGTACTGGCAGTCTATTAGACGGGACTTAGAAAATGGTAAGGCGTCAAAATTGTATAGACTAAAGGAGGATATGTTTTACCGGATAGCCCAGGGTTTTCAACCGGAAAAGGTAGTTATTCCAACCGCGATAGTACCACGGGTATGTCAAGCCAACCATGACCATCCGCTCTCGGGTCATAGAGGTCGCACCGCAACTTATAAACGGGTGCAAGCTAAATACTACCATCCTAAGTTGTATTCCCTAGTTAAAGACTATGTCCGGGGATGCGAAACTTGTCAGAGATATAAGAGTAGGAACACTAAAAAACCAGGTTTAATGATTCCTTCTCATAAAATTCATCCCGGGGACTTAGTTGGGATTGATATTATGGGTCCCTTGCCAGTAACGAAATCTCAGAATAGGTTCTTAGTGGTAATGGTAGATTATTTTACCAAGTATGTAGAGATATTCCCGGCACGAAGCGTTACCGCCCCTATACTGTGTAAGATCTTACTACAGTATGTTTCACGTCATGGTACGATGACAGCCTTATTATCGGACAATGGGCCTCAGTTCATATCGGTATTATGGAAGCGCTTATGCCAAATGTTAAAAATTCAATTGAAATTTACGTCTCCATATCATCCCCAGGCGAATATGACAGAAAGAGAAAATAGGGTCATAGGCGAACTCATGAGTATTTATACCGGGAATGTCCATACGAAGTGGGACGAAAGCTTAACCCTTATTCAGTTGGCCATTAACAGTGCCATTCATACTTCCACTGGTTCATCCCCCTTTTATTTACATCATGGTTATGAGCCTACGTTACCCTGGGATGAGCGTACCTTTGCCGGGATACCCGAGGACATCGAAGGAGAGATTAGGGGTTATGAGGATGGGCCGCTCCGGGAATGGCAGTTGTCCATTGACTTTGCTCAGGAAATTAATGAGCAAGCCAGTGCCAAACAAAAACGTTTCTTTGACCGGAACTATTCCGATGGGGAGCTAGAAGTGGGGCAATTAGTAAGGAAAGCAGGACATAGCTTATCCAACGCTGCGGCTAAGTTCTCGGCTAAGTTAGCTCCAGCTTGGGAGGGTCCCTATAGGGTTGTTGAGAAGATATCCCCAGTTTCCTATGTTATCATGGATTTGGAATCAGGCGCTTTGGCCGGTACTTGGCATATCAATCAGTTGAAACTACTGTTGAACTCGGTGGTCCTCGACACCAAGGAAATCACGGAGTTTGAGATCCCACCGGTAATACAGGAACTGGAGAACATTGCAGACCCAGGAGATGCGCCAGAGCATGAGCTGGTTGTAACACAGAACGAAAGATCGTTTATTGATGCAGATTCCCGGGACGGTCAGGAGAATGTCTGGGATACGGTGCCCGTTAGGATATATGACTTCCGGCCTCGTCAAAGCCAGCCGGAAGGGGTCGTCGATAGGTCGTCGACCTCGATGGATGTAGAACCGGACATACCCGTTCCGAATCTTAACATTCCAGTAGATAACGACTCGGTTCCCACCCCGATACCACGGCGGGAATATAATCTCCGACGCCGGGGTCGAGTTGAGGAACAGGAAGAGCAAGGGGTAGACCTAGGTCCTTCCGGGGAGGGAAGGAGGAATCGTGGTATTCAAAAGGACCCGGTGTTCGGGACAGTGGATCAGGATGATCTGTTAATGGCTCCTTTTCGATATGGGTGGAAAAGGGAAATAGTTTTGAGAAAAGATACCGGAGGTCGAATTGGGGATGTATATTATTACACACCAGAACCGATAAAAGAAAAATTGCGGTCGTACAAACAAATTGCGGCTTTTCTCGGTACCCATCGCGACCAAGCCCGTCGGTTGGGCATGCAGAATTTTAGTATGAAGCCCCAACCGTGTGCGTATCCCCCATTCGAGATCATCCGACACGCTCTATGGTGAAGCGACCAGTCGGACTACAAGTTGATTTTCATTTGCATGGACCTGTCGATTAGAACGTGATGAGACTAACTGTCTATAGTCCACCTTTTTACCTTTCAGGCCCTGGCCAGTTCACGCCCAAAGACTTATTGGGGCCAACTTTTTGGTCTAATGGACGCATCGTCAAGCGATGAGGACGACGTCCCTAACTACGTGTCGACTCGACCACTAGTAGTTGACGTCACCGGAGAGATTGAAAATGGGGAAGTAGCTCAAGCGTCGGCTACCCCATTGGTAGTTGAGGAGAAAGAGTAGGCGGAGGACACTCAGGCGTCAGAGGTGATTGCCACACCTACCCCATCCGTAGCTCAAGCGTCGGCTACCCCATTGGTAGTTGAGGAAACAGAGAGGGCGGAGGACACTCAAGCGTCAGAGGTGATTACCACACCTACCCCATCCGTGGAGGAGCAGGCCCTAGCCCTCCCTAATACAGAAGATACTTCACCGAACAGTACAGATGAAGCGGCACAACACCTCCGCTATGTGGACATTTTCTGTTCGCTCCCGTGTTACGCTTCTCGGACTGGAACAGATCTGAAGAATTTCTCCCGGCACGTCCGAGCCCTTCCAGAACGTTTCCCGGAAGGTTTTAAAGGGTGTATATCCCACTTCGGGGCTATCCCTGATGAACTCAACGTGGAGTTCATGCAATCCGTCCTGGCAAATCCCGGGGTTCTTGGTGCGGTGGGCATCCCGCCCCTGTACGCTAAAGCATATTTACAGGACGGGCGTATCGAACAATATTTAATTAATGCTCTGGCATTCTCCAAGGTCCGCGCGATCGGAGCCATTGGCTTAGATTCTTCCCGGGTCATAGATATTTGCCCCCCGGAAATCCAAATTCAGGCTTTCCGGCGCCAGTTGCGCGTAGCCGCGATTTATGACTACCCGGTATTAATTCAATACCGAGAAGGGCAACACGAAAGAGATGTCTTTAAAACATGCTACCACATGTTAGGCGAAGAACTCCCTCCCGGACACGTCATTGTTCTACTCAATTTTTCCGGCGGTCGTGACGTGGCCGACAAATTCCTTGCCCGGTTCCCACGTCTATACCTAGCGCTATCCCCGGCTATGGAGCCGCGTTATATGTTTAAGTTCCTCCACGGACTCCCGGTGAAGCGCCTGCTAGCGCAGTCAGGGGCACCGATGTTTGCCCTGACCCGAGCCTCCTCCGCCGTACCATCCCCTGGACTGGCCTTGACTGTGATCCAACGGATTGCGCAAGCCAAAGCACTACCGGTCGCGGACGTAGCCGCTATTTTGTGGTCAACTTCTCAGAAGTTGTTCCGCCATTCCAGTTAAGCCTGGAGGAGGATGGATTAGTTTTTCCCGGATTATCCGATTAGTTTATTTGTTTTCTTTGATAATAGATGGTTAAATATATCTCTCTCTCCTTGCTTTGCCCCCCGTCTTCTGAATGAGAGGAAAGTATGAATACTTTTTTTTTGATCGGCTTAACGGTCGCGCATGCGCGTTATCATTAAGTTGGCGACAAAGCGGGGTAGCGTCTGCTAGCAGTGCTGCTGGGATAGAAGTCCTGCCTATGGTGCCACAGTTCAAATGGCACCATAGTAACCTATGTTTTTGTAGTTTTATTGTAATTATTGTGTATTTACTATATTTATAATAGACAACACGTTTTCCCCTAATCCATTTAGCTTTTTTATTCACTTTATTAGTCACCATGATTGCAATTTGCAAGAAGACAGCAACACACAGAAAGCAGAGCAGACTACGTTATTTAAAAAAGCAAGGACTAAATTAGATAGCCAGTAGTTTATCCAATATGCAAAGCTAGATTCTTACTCCTACTCGAGAGTATGAAGAGATTTTTATTTAACCAGCTATTGGGTCATATTGACCGTCTCTGTAACATTTGTTTTCTCTTGTTGGAACCCAGTGTTGTTCCCCTTTTTCCCCGGAAGAATGGTTTTGAATACCGCCATTTTTTGAGTCATTCCCGACTCCATTTCCTTATTTAGTGATCAACTGTATCAACAAATAATAATTCATAATACCGGGATAGTTATTCTTGCTTTAAAAAAAAAACAAAAAAAAAACATTATTCTTCGTTTATATTTTTTCGTTGTACGTCATGATGACTAATTTTCCCCAAAGTGGGCATGTCCCCTTATCCCCGTCGGGACTTAATAAATATGTTTTTTCCCTTAACTCCTTACCTGTGGTCCACCTGTGTATTTGAATTCAGTTCCCTGGCTTTGGGTGGGGCTTCCCTCCCCAATATTTCTTTTCAGATACTCCCAGCGGCCTTACACTGCTGTTTCCCCTTTCACCCGGGGACGCTGCTTCTTTCTTGCAGAGGGGGAGGATGTAACCAGGAGCCCGTTACTAGGGTTCACCACCAGAGGGAGTAAGCTATACCGATACCGGAGTTTCCTGCTAGATGGCCCAGAAAGCTGAACCTTGGACCTGTCATCTGCTCACCTCCGGATTGGCTGATCCCCGGAGTCCCGAGGGGATATAATTCAAAGGTAGCTCGGGAATCAGGGCAGTTGGAGGAGTACCGGAGTTAGAACCAGTTAATGTTATTTTATAAACTAATTGACTTTATTACTTGTTTACTGCTATTAACGGAATATATATTAATTATTTATTTACTAACGGAATGCATATTTAAATTAACCGGATTAACGTTATAATAAATACATTTATTAACTTAATTACGTAGTCGTGTGTTTTCGGGTCTCTGTGGAAAGCGCGCGATTACAAATTATTATGATATCATAGAAAATTATATTGTGCCAAAACTTTTACTGGTAATTTGAAACCGTTACGCCTTTGAGTAAACCCCGGTGGGCTCTTTAAACCTCGGGTATAAATCAAACCATACCAAACCTATCCTAAGCCTAACGCACTACGAATACTATGTGTTAATCTCTACGCCTACTCTAAATCCCGAAGTTGACTTTCCAAGTCTGGCGCCGTACGTTTCCTATTTGCATAATGATTCTTTCGGTATGTTTAGTATTCTTGGCAGGAAATTTGAATTTTCCAAGCCTTGTACAGTTTCGTTTTCTTTATAGTTCCTATTTTTCCCGAGTCTTAAAAATAAAGTCAGACAGTATGTTTTCCAGGGCATTAAAATGAAGTTTCTGTGATTAAACTAGATGAGGAAGAGAGTTACAACGGTATACGTGCAATTTCTAACCAACACAGATTAAATCAATGCTTTAGAATGCAAATTAAGCGTAAATACGAACCGATAATGGGCAGTGCCATCCTAAGGCATGAGTTATATGGGCTAAAGCCCAGGGCCCCGCATGAATTAGGGGCCTTAAAGTTCTTCTTCGAGAAGTAGGCAATACATAACTATCACCGTTACGATTCGAGGAAAAATTAAGTTGTGAACAAACTTTCTAACCAAATGAAGCTCATAGCCTACACTAGCCTCACTAGGTACCATGGCTAAATCCACCCTTCACAGATAGATTCGCACATGTGTACAGAAAGAAAAGTATACCTAGCTCAAGCTGAAGTCATGTAATCGTTCTTTTCTCTTACTCCGTTGATTTTAATATGGGAGAGCAAAAGTTTTTAAGTGTCCCGACCGACTGAAAAATCAAAACCATAGTTCCCGTTCGTAACTTCAAAGAATAACTCTGATTAGTAACAAGTCACCCTATTTGGCTTTAGCCTAAAAAAACGGTTAATTAAATTCAATCAACTGAATGTCTTTCAATCCCAACCGTTTTTTGACTTAATGACTTCACTTTACCTATTCTGGTAATTTATACGTTGCCTACGTTAATCAAGGCCTGTGCACGGTGCCGATTTTTATGTTTCGTTTGGCAATTGAAGTTTCCGAATTCTCTCACCGAGAGCGCTGTTAGCTGGACTTGAATTTGAAATGTTGATTTTCGGGCACGTTTTGGTCCAGCTCGTTATGCCATCTCGCGGTAAAATAGATAGAAAATAAGATGTTGCGTTTCTTAAAAGTCGTCCAACTACCGCGCACAGGTCTTGATTAACGTAGATAGCGCTTTATACTTTAGCATTAATTTTTCTGAGGTATCGAAATCTTTTCTAATTTTTTATTTTTTCTTCATATCTAAACCAGGGATAGATTTAATTTTAGAAGTAGGAATGGAGAACGTTTAGTATTTACTTCAGTCCAACTAACAGCCCCGTAGAAAACCCCTCCCTCAAACACGTAAAGAAAAGATTAAATTATCTTATTGCCACACTTAAACTACGTTCTTGTGATGTTGTTGACGGGGATGGTGAAAAATAGGTAATTCCTTTTTACCTCTGTCGCTATGACCCGCCTCTTCTTTCATACCCGCCGTCCCAAGGAAGGAGGTCCAGGACTTTGGCGCGCGCCCAGATTACTCTGTTCTTCATTCCTACTTCTAAAATTCAATCTATCCCTGCCTAAACTTCTAAATCGGGTAATATTCTCAATTTTTATTTTGCTGAATAATCTAGCCTCTATTTTTTACGTTTTTATTTCAAACACTGAACTTTTTAAGCGAGTTATCGCAAGTAATAACTATCGTCCAAAGGGTTGATGCCAACCTCGTGTGTTCTATGAGAGCGCGAGATCTGAATAGGCTATTATTTATGTATGCCATCAAACCTTGACAATCGTTGGATGTCTCGTGAATTCCGCTCGTGCTTATAAAAAACAAGGTGGGCTAGTTTATTTTTTAACGTCTTTAATATTCAAGAGAGTGATAACTTATCGAAAGGGTTAAACTGGTCTGACGACTTATTTTTAAGACTCGGGAAATATAGGACCTATAGAGAAAACGAAACTGTACAAGGCTTAGAAAATTCAAATTTCCGGCCAAGAATACTAAACATACTGAGAAAATCATTATGCAAATAGGAAACATACGGCGCCAGACTTGGAAAGTCACCTTCGTGATTTAGAGTAGGCGTAGAGATTAACACATCACTTTCAACCTCTTTTTAGTCATTTATCAACACTTTCAACCTCTTTTTAGTCATTTATGAACACTTTCAACCTCTTTTTAGTCATTTATGAACACTTTCAACCTCTTTTTAGTCATTTATGAACACTTTCAACCTCTTTTTAGTCATTTATCAACACTTTCAACCTCTTTTTTAGTCATTTATCAACACTTTCAACCTCTTTTTTAGTTATTTATCAACACTTTCAACCTCTTTTTTAGTCATTTATCAACACTTTCATCCGATTTTTAGTCATTTATCAACACTTTCAACCACGTTTTAGTCATTTATCAACACTTTCAACCACGTTTTAGTCATTTATCAACACTTTCAACCACGTTTTAGTCATTTATCAACACTTTCAAACTCTTTTTAGTCATTTATGAGCACTTTTAAGCACTTTTCAGTAATTTAACGTCATTTTCTATCATGTTTAGTCATTTAACGACATTTTCTATCATGTTTAGTCATTTAACGACATTTTTATTAATATTGAAGTCATTTAACGACATTTTTATTAATATTGAAGTCATTTAACGGCACTTTCAACCACTTTTTAGTCATTTACAAACACATTCAACCATCTTTTTCTCAACCCTTTCATAACGTTTTATTCATTTAGCAACACTTTCAAGCACGATTTAGTCATTTAACATCACTTTCAACCACTTTTTTGTCAGTTAATGAAATTTTTAAATCACTTTTTAGTCCTTTAGTGACATATTTAACCACTTTTTAGTCATTTAACGACATTTTCATCAAAGATCCGAGGCTTAATATTCCGCTTATAACAGTGTTTACCAAGTTTTAATTATTCTTATGCTTCGTTTCGGAATCGAGAAAGGCACACTTAAATTTTGCTTAATTTAGAATATGTGGTTTATTTAAAAAATATAATAGTTAATTGGCTTCATCCCGAGTTCGACTAAAGTCCTAATCAAACAGTTTGGACAGAAAACAGAAATTCCTATCGCATCACATTTCTGCTTCGGCGTGAGATTTGAAAATAACAACTTTGGGTTTAAGTGTAGAGATTTAAAGAGAGTATTCGCAGTGCGATAGGCTAAGAATAGGGTAGGCTAGGTTTGGTTAGAGTAGGTTTTATATCCGAGATTTAAATTACCCACGCAAAGGCTTAACAATTTCAAATTTCGCGTCAAAGTTTTGAAGAAAGTGTTTTGAATTTCCAGTTTTTCTAGAATATTTTAATAAACGTAATTAATATTAATTATTTTCTTCGACAATTATTTAAGTTAGCGTGTGTTGCAACCTGTTAAGTCAATAAAATTATTATTAATGCATTAATTAATATTAAGGTTTGAATCCGAACGTATGCCGTCTGTCACCATTCCCAAAATATCGTAGGATATAAGACGTTCAATTTCTAATATATTCTAGGAGAGCGATAGCTCTCTTAGATAAGACCTCATACCGACTTTAATGTATAAGGATGGTTTTTTGATTGGTTATAACTTTTTTTGTATCGTATTAACTGCTTTTGTATCGTATTAACTGCTTTGAAAAAATTCCACAGAACTACAATTCGGGCCCTCAATATGTGGTTAAAATTTCCACCACCCATTAGTTTATTGTATAAAAAATAAAGTTGCTAAGGGTGGTTTTCATTTCCATAAAATTAATCAGCCCTTTTGGTGAAAAAGTTAAATTTTCCCATAGAAATAACATGGAGTTTTTTTCAAATTTAGCCATTTTGTGGCCACCTTTTTGACATGAAATATTCGTTTGTTACGTTTGGGAACGGTTTGATATCAAAATTTAAACCTTTTTCTAGGACCATTTTTAAGGTTTTTGAGAAAAATTAATTTTAAGTATGTTTAATTTTAAATTTTAAAAACTACCCCAATCTGCGATATTTAGATGGATACACTGTTTTATTAGGAAATATCAGCGCAGCCAATATTGGCCTTTTTTAACGTATAGTTGCCTCATAATAATCCGATTGTTTCTTCTTAATGCCTTTTGGTTGGAATGGCCTATCGATAGTGAGATAAGACGGCTTTAATATTGCTGCAGTGACGTTGACGCGGCCGCTACAGCGACGCCATCAAAACACACGGGTCTAAATTGTCGCGGATATAGTCAAATTCAAACTAGCTTAATGGACATTTTAACTTTTCCCTGCTAATTATTCTGGATTACCAATAAAAGATAATTAAACTAGACTCCCAATTAAAGATAAATAAACTAGATTACGAATTTAAATAATTAAAGTAGTTTACCAATTAAACGTTCTTAAAATAAATTATCAATTAGAGTTAATTAAACTAGACTACAAATTAGAGGTTATTAAACTAGATTACGAATTAATGGTTACTAATTAAATTACGAATTAATGGTTACTAATTAAATTACGAATTAAGGGTTACTAATTAAATTACCAATTAAGGGTTACTAATCTAGATTATCAATTATGGGTAATTAATCTAGATTACCAATTAAGGGTAATTAATCTAGATTACCAATTGAGGGTAATTAATCTAGATTACCAATTAAGGGTAATTAATCTAGATTACCAATTAAGGGTAATTAATCTAGATTACCAATTAAGGGTAATTAATCTAGATTACCAATTAAGGGTAATAAATCTAGATTACCAATTAAGGGTAATTAATCTAGATTACCAATTAAGGGTAATTAATCTAGATTACCAATTAAGGGTAATTAATCTAGATTACCAATTAAGGGTAATTAAACTAGATTACCGACGACTGGTAATTAATTCAGATTACCGACGAATGGTAATTAAACCAGATTACCGACGACTGGTAATTAAACCAGATTACCGACGACTGGTAATTAAGCTAGATTACGGACGACTGGTAATTAGGCTAGATTACGGACGACTGGTAATTAAGCTAGATTACGGACGACTGGTAATTAAGCTAGATTACCGACGACTGGTAATTAAGCTAGATTACCGACAAATGGTAATTAAGCTACATTACCGACGAATGGTAATTAAGCTAGATTACCGACAATCGGTAATTAAGCTACATTACAGACGAATGGTAATTAAGCTAGATTACCGACGACTGGTAATACCGACGACCGGTAATTAAGCTAGATTACCGACGACCGGTAATTAAGCTAGATTAACGACGACCGGTAATTAAGCTAGATTACCGACGACCGGTAATCAAGCTAGATTAACGACGACCGGTAATTAAGCTAGATTACCGACGACCGGTAATTAAGCTACATTACCGACGAATGGTAATTAAGCTAGATTACCGACGACTGGTAATACCGACGACCGGTAATTAAGCTAGATTACCGACGACCGGTAATTAAGCTAGATTAACGACGACCGGTAATTAAGCTAGATTACCGACGACCGGTAATTAAGCTAGATTAACGACGACCGGTAATTAAGCTAGATTAACGACGACCGGTAATTAAGCTAGATTAACGACGACCGGTAATTAAGCTAGATTAACGACGACCGGTAATTAAGCTAGATTACCGACGACCGGTAATTAAGCTAGATTACCGACGACCGGTAATTAAGCTAGATTACCGACGACCGGTAATTAAGCTAGATTACCGACGACCGGTAATTAAGCTAGATTACCGACGACCGGTAATTAAGCTAGATTACCGACGACCGGTAATTAAGCTAGATTACCGACGACCGGTAATTAAGCTAGATTACCGACGACCGGTAATTAAGCTAGATTACCGACGACCGGTAATTAAGCTAGATTACCGACGATCGGTAATTAAGCTAGATTACCGACGATCGGTAATTAAGCTAGATTACCGACGATCGGTAATTAAGCTAGATTACCGACGATCGGTAATTAAGCTAGATTACCGACGACCGGTAATTAAGCTAGATTACCGACGACCGGTAATTAAGCTAGATTACCGACGACCGGTAATTAAGCTAGATTACCGACGACCGGTAATTAAGCTAGATTACCGACGACCGGTAATTAAGCTAGATTACCGACGACCGGTAATTGAGCTAGATTACCGACGACCGGTAATTAAGCTAGATTACCGACGACCGGTAATTGAGCTAGATTACCGACGACCGGTAATTAAGCTAGATTACCGACGACCGGTAATTAAGCTAGATTACCGACGACCGGTAATTAAGCTAGACTAACGAAAAAAAGTAAGATAAGAATTTTTTAAAATAATTGATGTTTTATAATGATGTCTTCAAAAGTGAAAATTTTAATATCTGTACTTCAGGCAGTTCATTTTCAAACCTTATCTTTTACACTTTCCAGTCTTTGTCTACAATGACAGATTTTATTAATATTAACAGTGATATGACATCCTAATCTTTGATTGCTTGCTTATCAGCAAGCCAGGGATTTTGAATATCACAATTTACTTTGACCTTGCTTATCTGATTGAAGTCCGACAAGGCTTAATATTTTTAAACTTTCCGCCAGCAATTTTCGATAAAAGATGACGTCAGAGAAAAACAAAATGGCGCCCAGAAAATAATACCACCGAGAAAAAAATGGCGTCGATAGGCCGGGAGTGTGGTGCACTCCTGTAAGCCAAGCTTCTGGGCGGCAAAGTTTGAGGGAATACGACACATGTCGGCGATCCTACCCTATAGGTGCCGGCTGTCCCGTGTCCGCCGGAGGTGACTTACCCCAATTTCACCTTCCGTCACCTCCCAAGTAAACCTCATTCCTTCCCTGCTTATACACATACGACCTAGCGGCCCTCGTCAGTGCTGGGCCGCGTAGGGTCTCCCGCTCAATTCTTCCTGGTGCTCAAGGCCTAACGGCTAAGCACTAGTGTTAGTAGGTGGTAAAAAAAAATGGCGTCGATGCCATTGAATACCACTGAGTTAGAAACGCCATTTACTACCTACTTGTTTGGTTCATTTCTGTACTATTATAAAAAGAGATAATCGTGCCAAACTGAGAAAGATTTGTACAGTAGGAACAACTTCATTAATTCTTTAACAAAAGCGAAGAAAATTTTTAAAATCCTCTTAATGCAGTATGCTCAGAGCACTGTAAACATCAACATACATTAAACTTCCTCTACTAAAAGACTTTAATTTTCTTCGAAGTATTTCTGGTTAAAATTGGTCTTTAATCTAAAACATTAATCCCATATTTGTTCACTAGGGAGGGTATCTGCTGTCGTGTTATAAGGATTGAAGCTACAAATAGTAGCCTCTGTACTTTGATTCAAACTAATGTCTAGAAAAACCAACAAGGTAATTTTAAGAAAGATGGTTACGGATACATGGCACCAGCGAATGCAGGACATAATGCCGTTTTATCAGGGTCAAAATGCCCTGGACAATATCCCTCCGTATACCCCCAGCTACAGGAAGACACCCCAAAAATGTGTTTACGACAATGAAAGAAAACATGTTTTATAATAGAGTAGCAAGAACTCCTATTTCACCAATGACAAGTATATTCTTAAAGGTTTTAAGAAAATTCTTAAAGGTGTTAAGAAAATTCTTAAACGTGTTAAGAAAATTCTTAAACGTGTTAAGAAAATTCTTAAAGGTGTTAAGAAAATTCTTAAACGTGTTAAGAAAATTCTTAAACGTGTTAAGAAATTATCCAAACTAAAGCCTGCCTAACCAAACCTAGATTAACACGAATAAAATTAATATTTCTCCTTTAATATCAGAAAACTTTAAAATTTCTATTTTAGAGTTGAAAAAATTTCGCGAGTTAAGCAAAAAAGCTGGAAATTTTTGTGTCAGAAAATAATAAATTTTATCTTCTTTTAAATTTAACATGATATATTAAAATTAAATAATAGCTTTATATCTTTTCCTGTAGATAATTGTTTGTTGTTTTAGTTTCATTGATTTTAAATAAATTGTTACTAACATCGGTTAATTTACGATATTGGCCAATTTCAATTAAACGGTTCAAAACCTTTAGGATAAGCTTAGTTTTATAATGAGTAAAATTCTAATTTTAAATAAATTTATGGTACATAATATACCGTAGATAATTAATTTATCGTAGTGTAATTTATGCTGAAATAAAAATACGCAATGAAAGCGGAAGTGACGTACATATGGGGTGGGTAAATGTTCGGCAAAAGATTCAATTGTCGATTTGGATTTGGGTTAGAAAAATAAGAAAATACGGTTTTAAGCACCCTCCCCATATGGACTGGATGTTGTGCTCCTCATAACAGCTGTCATATTAAACATGGCCGCGCTTTCAAAAGATCTCTCCACACAATAGCCCAGAAATATATATTCTTTGGCATAGATGGCGTTACTGTTAACAATAATTTTACAGTGGCGGGAAATGTGATTGCATCAAAACATAAGGTGAAACTATCAGACCAAAAATACAAGACCTAACAAAAAGTTAACAAATAAACAAGTAAGACCGAACTGAGAGAAATCCAATGCGTCCCATTTTGGTTGTTGTTTTAACAAAAGTATACACCACAAACTGCATTTGTCATTTATCCGAAAACAACATCTCTACTCCGCTCTTATAAACTATACTACTCGCTCTATATAAACTATGAAATGTGTACAGTCTATCGACTTCATACCAATCATCATTACTCGTCCTATACTAACATTGACAATTAAAATTTAGATAAACCCAGGCTTTTCTTAAATAATTTAATAAATATTATTGATATTAATTATTTTTACCGTCAAATATATTTTGCCTTTCTAGTTAAATTGTTTAAAGAAACGTTACTTCGATATCATTTGACACTATGCTAATATTGACAATTTCTATCTAACGAAATAAGATATTAATTAATTTTCCTATACTGACTTCAGTATGTACCGCAAGCTGCTTGAGGCAATATTTCTCCTCCTATATTAACCCTAGATAGAGTTTCCATGGTTTTTAATACAAAAATCTAACGTTTTACTGTTACTCGCTCGTTATTAACTGTGATATTTACAGTATACCAAACTCATCACGTATTAACTACTCTCTCTTTATTAACTGTGATATTTACAGTATACCAAACTCATCACGTATTAACTACTCTCTCTTTATTAACTGTGATATTTACAGTGTACCGAACTCATCACGTATTAACTACTCTCTCTTTATTAACTCTGAAATATAAACAGTGTATCGACTTTATTCGCAGCCTTCATTACTTGTCCTATATAAACTTTGACTATATGGTTTCAGAGCTGTGCTAATTAGCTGACAACTAATTGAATTAGAATTAGCAATTAGGGAAATATTAATGAACTAATTAACTAGCCAATTAGCAATTGGGGAAATATTTATGAACTAATTAATTAGCCAATTAGCAATTGGACATAGAAACTAATTCAATTCAATTAGAAATTAGACATTTATTTATCAAACTAATTAATTAGAATTACCATTTTCTAATTAAGGTAAAAAAGAAACCATAAGTAAACATAAAAGTTTAAAAGTGCCCATGGATTTAGTACTTTGGTAATGCAAAGTTTAATGTTTTAATGCCATTGAAAAACGAGTACGGAAGCCATGAATTATTCTCGAAAAATGAGACAAGCCTCGAACCTTCCGTCATGTTAAAATTTTTCTCATTTCTTCATTTTCTTGCCACAGTTCCTATAATGGACTACTGAGTAGTAAATACATGCGCACTGCTATTAATTCGAGTAGGTAAAACAGTTGAAATTTCGAAATGGGGCAGTTGCGAACTACGAAATTTTCTACTAGTACTAGTATTCTCTCATATTTGAGGAGCTGAAAAATTTAGAGTTGCACTAAGCTTTCCTCATTGATATAATAAGGCCGTTTTCATATTCAAATAGATGAATCAAGAGTTAATTCCTCGATTTTTTTACAACAAATTGGCGTAAAAGACTAATTGAAAATCCAATTGGCTAATTAGTTAATCCTAAATCTAATTAAATTTTAATTAGATAATTACCTTTCCGATTCATACTAATTAATTAGAATTACTTCTCAATTAGCACTAAGGTAATTAAAATTCAATTACCATTTTCAATTAGTAAATGTTGCTAATTAATTAGAAATTCAATTAGCTAACTAATTAATTAGCACAGCTCTGTATGGTTTTAGTTAACACAGGTTTTTCTTAAATAATTTGAAAAATATTATTGATATTTATTATTTTAATCGTCAATTATGTATTGCTATTCTAGTTAAATCATTTAAGGAAACGTTAATTCTATTATCATTTGAATCTTCGCTAATATAGACGTTTTAAGTGCAACATACGCCCTTTGTTTCGCCCTACACAATTAGGTAGTATATAAAGCTGTCGAACCACAGTTAAAAGTAAGAATAACCGCAATTGCGAAAACCTTTGGTGGCCAACCCACCTTTGGGAAGCTAGACGTTTCATGTAACCCTAGCTGCTCCCCGTGAATGTCTTCAACCCGAAGATGGAGTTAGAAGCCAACGAGACAGATTGGTGTCTATGTGGAATAGACGGAAGACCAGTAGATGGTGGTGTTTAGAAGCCAGTAAGTACAGACTGGTATCCGTGTGGGATGGGCAAAGACCAGAAGATGGTGTTAGTATAGGGCGCTGTCGGTTAGCTGTGGCATAGGGGCTAGCCACCACCCCTCTATGCATTGTAAAGGCGTTAGATAAGTGACACTAAGTCGCAAGATGACTTGGTCCAATTAGCTAGCTGAGCTTATAACTCAAGTAGAGGAGCCATTTCCGTGACTGCGAATGCAGTTCGGAAATGGCGAACACGTTTGCTCCGATTTGGAAACTGCGAACGCGGCCACGTGGGTGTAACAACAGACACACACACACAGACAGACAGAAAAACAGACACACACGATCGTTACAGAACCTCTCCGTGACATACGTCACTCAGAGAGGTAAAAAGATGATAAAAGTCCCTCTTTTGTATTCGAATACTTAAATAGTATAGACCGCTTGTAACATGTATTTAATTACTATATTATTTGAAAATTAAAACACGTTCTCCTTAGAAAAAAATAGATTTCATGATAAAATGTTTTAGGAAAATGGGATTGTTGAAAAATCTGAGGTAAGTAATTATTTATTTCAATCAATATATAGGAAATAAATCCATTACTAGTAAATCAGGAGATTGAATTAAATTCTAAAGAGTAGAAAGTTCAATAGAAAAAAAATAATACCCGCGCTTCAGTCAACTGGAAAAACTCTAATCGTTTTGTTTTTTAGGCTTGGGTAAACCGAGTCTTTTTTATATAATAATATTTGAACTCAGAGTTTACAACTTAATTTATTTATAATGCATTTACATAATCAAATCGCAGATTTAGGCGTAGTTTAAAGTAAGTTTAATTTCATTTAAGTCATAGATTTAGTATTGCATTGAATTGTACCCAAGCCAAAAGAAACGATTAAAATCGTCACTGACCTTTAATTGTACCAAAGATCTCGTAAGATTAGTCTTGGAACTACTTGTTAGAAAACAGCTTATCATCTCACGCATTAGAGAAAAAAATACTGACATACGTAAAATTTAAAAATTATATTAAAATTTCTGTAAATTTAGGGTATATAAGGCGATTGATTCACAATAAATGATAAGAAAACCAGCAATTAATCCTAACGATGGGATTAGAAGCCAACTTCGAAGTGCGAACGCAGTGACAGACGCAATGCACGGACACATCCAGTTTAATACCTCTCCGTGACGTCATCGTCACTCAGAGAGGTAAAAACGGGGACGAGATTGACAGAAGAAAAGGGCCACGTAATGTAACCCCCACACATATGACGCTTTTATAGGGAGCAAACTCTGTGATAATTTTAATTTAAACAAAGAGTCATAAGTTACTTGACTAAAACGATCGATATAAAGCAATTAACGTTTTTTAGGGCTTGCTTTTCCTTTTCAGTTGATTGCTAATAACGTATGTATTCTGAATGATATAAATGTCAAGCTTTATTATAATAAAAATAAGTTGGAAAACAAAAATGAATCTCTCCGAGACGAGACAAGGGCTATATACCCACTTGAATTTCTCAAAACTAAAATCAATTGGTCTATAAACACTACCCTCTCGTTACTCCTCAACAATATTCTTAGTAATTCGTCATGATTGTTAACGTTTCTTAATATTAAAGATAAATTATCTCTAAACGCTCAAAAGGGAACGTGCAACAAAAAATGGTAGCTTACCAGCGGCAATCTAATTGCGGCCACGACTCTTGGTTCTATCACGTGGTTCTATCATAGAGAATATACAATTGAACCTTTAACAGATGTTGAATTCATTTCTCTTTACATTTTTTTGAAACTGCTTCCGGCACGCGGTTTCTTGAATGATACGTGGTTAACTTTGTCTCAATATAACTTCGAGTAATATTGTCTGCTCCTCTACCGTATATACTCTATGGTTTTATTGAGGACATAGTATTATTATTTAGTTGTGAATTTAACTTTCGTTTCACTCTGGAACCTTTAGGCTTCACTAAAGATAGGACGAAACAAAGCCATTTCTAGTTTGGGCCTGAGGGTGCGCCTTCAATTCTAAATCTAATCCGAACCAATATAACAGCCATGGAAGGATTACAATAAATCATTAATTTTCATTGCATCTAGCTTTGTTTAAGTCTACATTTAGATTACATAAAAATGTAGTAAATCTAAATTAAAACGTAAACACCGCATTGGAAATATTAATATCAAAAGATGTTCTTGAATTATAGAAATGAAACAGAGCTTTATAGCTACAAAACTACGAAAAGAATCGTAATGCCGAATCAAGTTAATAGGTACAGATTGATGTGTATGTAGGATAAATTATAAATATTAGGTGAAAAAATTGGAGGATAGCTTGCCCATGCAATGGCTAGTTAGTAAGTGGAGTGTAAGTGAGATAGATATCGTATTGTAGTATAATATTTTCCGAATTTCTGTGAACAGCGAACGCGGTCCAGAATTTGTGAACAAAGTTTTTATTTTTCTCCATTTTTTAGCCAACTGGGAACGCGGTGACTAATACACAGACAGACACGTCCAGTATTATACCGCTCCTTGACGTCATCGTCAGTCGTAGAGTAAAAATTGACGAAGAAAAATTAATTTGGGTCAGAAAGGGACGCTTGACTGTCCTACGATTTAAAGTACATGTTTGACATCTGATACTTGAGATTGAACGGCAGCAGAATAAAGCAGAGTCTTCATGGAATGTCGCAAAGAAGACAAGTTGAGAAAACAAAATAAACCTCTCCGAGTTGAGACGTAATTAAGAGGTTTTTGATAAATAATTAAATACATTTAATTGATATTAACTACTTTAATCTTCATTAATTTACCATAGTTTGTGGGAAATCGTTTTATGAAACTTTATTCCTGAAATAATTTTAAGTATAGCTATTGTTGACTTTTTAATTGAAGCGAATGCCTTTTAAACAATTTTTGTAAATTTAGGGTACATAAAGCGATTGATTAACAATAAATTATAAAAAAATCAGCAATTGCGTGAACCATTGGTTGAAGTCGTGCCATTGGGAAGCTAGACGTGTCTCGTTAACCTAGCCGATTTACCGCGTACTTCTTAATCTTAAGGATGGTAGCAGAAGCCAAAAATTGCTTTCTGCGAACTAGTTTGCTCCGATTTGCCAACTGCGAACGCGGTGACAGACACACACACACGCATGGTGTAATACCTCTCCGTGACGTCATCGTCACTCTGAGAGGTAAAAATGTTTCAAATAATATTTTTCAAATCGGGATTGTCAGACATTTCTAGTTTACGAAAACTTTGCTAAGCGTAGGTTAGTTTACGCACGAGCATCATCATTACTTGAAAGCACGATAGAGCGTAACATACAAAATAAGTAGAAGTGATTTTCAAAGAGAAGTTTTTGTATTTTGTCATTGTTATTGTACATTTACATTGTGACTAGTGTAACTCGCATAGAGACTCGTTTATGTATCCCTTGGCATCCAATATACATTTCTAATTAAACCATGTTTGTTTTGACTAAGCTTCGAAGGCTGGCTTAAAATTCCATGGGACGAATGAGAGAAACTTGTTCAGCTCGAGATATAAACGGATATTCAGAAGCTAACGCTGTTTATAACGAAAAGTATGAACTTAAAAAAATGGAACGAATCTTGTGAATGCCTGGGAGGTAATAAATATTTCAGTACTTTTAAAGTCGCGCAATGAATTTTCTGTTGTTAGTTAGATATTACCACTCTGCAACAGAGTACAAGTACAACCACTTTAGAAGATTTTTTCGACTTACGTAAAATAATTTACATTTTTGCTCCAAAGAAACAGTATCATAATGTTTTTAAGATCCATAATTTACTACGCCATTTAAAGCGACTGTATTCAGATTTAATATTTTTTTTTACATTTCTTATACTCGTTGTTATATTATAGTTAATTTTCGTAGTTTCATTAGTTATATTAATTACAATAATTTATATATTTAACTGCATATTTAGTTATCTATGTAATTGTTTATTTCATTAAATCCTTTTGCTATAGCTCTTTCAATAAATTTCTCTCTTCGTGGTTTCCCCCCCGACACGAGAGAAGAGGGGAAACTTTGATAGCAAATTTCTGGCATAGCGCACCCGACCACGCGCTTCACGAGGCAAGCTGCTCGCGCCACCGTCGGTTAAAAAAATCGGTCGCGCCATGCCGAAAATCCAGTTTTTAACGGGTTCTTCTTTGGGAAACCGATGAAAACTTATATTTTTATTTGAAAATGTGTAGCTATTGCATTCCCCGGGAATGCGACAGGTATTTCTCCTAACACGGTTGCACTGCTTGAGTCTGTGCTTGAAGTTTACATATTTCAAGTTTTTCTTCAATATCTCACTCCAGAATGAGTAGCAGACGACGCGTTCTTCAAAACCACAAAGATAAATATGTTGTCTATTCTGCCGCGAAGCTGCATCTCCTGTCCTCGCGTTAGATTATTACTCCTACTTGAAACTTTGATAGAAAATTTATTGAAGCAGCTATTAGCCAGGAGTTTTTCTCGTTTTTAAATAAATTGATAGTTTTTCACTTTGAAAATATTAATTAAAATGGTTTTTGCATATAATTGCCGTACAGAGAATACTTTATATTCATTATACAGTGCAAATCTAGGTTCTAATCGATGTTTTTTTAAACAAATTCTGATTAATTGCTTTGCATCTTTTCCAATGGACCAATATACAGGGTGTATATGAAATGGACGTAGGAGCGGAAGTATTTGGGTTCCTGGGGCCAATATGAGGCGAAACTGTGGTATGACATTTTTTCGTACGCCAACCCATTTGGAAGTTACTTGAACCTAACACTTGCTAGTTTGCATAAATCACAGCATGTTGACTTCATCTAAAACAGTAGGAATTAAGTTCAAGATAGGATGATTATTGCAAATTAGTGGTTGCCAGCTAAAAGAAAAAAGCCTCATAGCCATAGAGTCAATTTTCAAGGAGTAGAAAGTTGTACAGTTGTTGACTTATAACGAACATCGTTGTAAAACAACATGTTACGATTAGTTTGTTGAAACAACTGACCGATACTAACGGGAAACTGACAGCGATAACTAGCGGAAACTATTAAGGAACACCTACATATTGCTTCATTCTTCAAGCAATCGAAAGGTTGTAAATGCGTTCATTTTATTTTGTGTACAAGACTACATATCCGGCGACGTCTTGTTTCCATTAAATTAGCAAATAATTTTTACATGCTTTAAAACACTTTGAACCTTTAAAAGAAGTACCTTTTTTACCGTTTTTATTGGCAAATTTCATAGAATAATTCTAAGGTGTAAGAACGTACATTTCCTTATGGGTACATTACATTGCATCTCGCATTGCACGTAGGTCTCCTGTCCTTCTCAACGCTGGCAGATTGCTACCAGTTAGCAAACGTCATTAGTCTAAAGTTTTAGGGAGGTCTGCAAATTTACTAAGGTTTAATCGTTTATTAATTTATTTGCGAAGTTTTTTCTTAGTTTTAGGTTAACCCTTCACTTTTGGTTTTTTCTCAAATTTTCTTTAGTTTTATTTGCGATCATCCGTTCGGTTCCGAGGTTAAGAACGAAAATTTCTTCTTAAAATTTTTCTTTGCTATTACTTCTGGTGGTACCTCGTGATCAGTGTAGGCCAATCACGAGCATTTCAACCCTTTCTTGAACAAGTTAGTGGTGTGTGACCTAGAGAAGGAATGCTAGGTTTCATGAAGCCCACTCCTAAGTACGCTATTCAGCATAGCGTACCTAATTTGTTACGGGTGAAGTTTCGGGTGAGGCCCCAAAAAAAACGCCATTACTCCCTCACTGTAATTTTTTTTGGAGAAAGGAATGTTCCCTTTTTTGGTCACTTTGAACCATTACAAATTAATTTGTAAAATTTAATCCTTAACAGGCGTTGCCCAACATCCCATCTCAAACATTCGCCCACTAACATTTATTCACGAATACCGATTTCGATAAGTTGCAACATTAACCTAATCTTTAAACTAAATGCAACCTTTCGATTGTTTGAAGAATGAAGCAAAATGTCGGTGTTCCTTATTAGACTGCGCTACTTATCGCTGTCAGTTTCCCGTTAGTATAGGTCAGTTGTTTCAACACACTAAATCGTAACATGTTGTTTTACATTAATGTTCTTTATGAGTCACCAAGTGTACAACTTTCTACTCTTTAAAAATTGACTATAAACTCTATGGCTGAGGGTTTTTTGTTTTAGCTGGCAACCACTAATTTGCAATAATCATCCTATCTTGAACTTAATTCCTACTGTTTTAGACGAAGTCGACATGCTGTGATTTATGCAAACTAGCAAGTGTTAGGTTCAAGTAACTTCCAAATGGGTTGGCGTACGACAAAATGTCATACCACAGTTTCGCCTCATATTGGCCCCAGGAACCCAAATACTTCCGCTCCTACGTCCATTTCAGATACACCCTGTATAGTTAAAGGCATCGCGAAAAAAAAAGATTACAAGTATGACCGCGATGCATAAAAAAACACAGGTAGTTAAACAATCTGGATATAGATAAAAAACAACCGTTATTATCTCTAATTTCCAACAGTCCCTCTTAAGATCGGTGGTTTCAATCTTCTATCCAGGTGGTTATTTAATTATTTCCAGTCCCAGGGCTTTAAAGCAGAAGAGGTGCTTCGGACGGAACAGGCTCTTTGTACAGATGTACGCTGGCATTTCCTCTGTTGGTAGATACCGCAAGGCTATATGTCCCTGGTCGTAGGTGTCTCGATTGAAGTGGTTCCGGATATCAATGTGCTTGGTTCTGGCATGGAAAACAGGATTCTGAACGAGTTTTTGGTCACCCTGGTTGTCGTTCTGCAGCTCGATCGCCTGAACTGATACTCCAACTTCGTTGAGACGTCTTTTGAGATATATGGCTTCTTTAGTTGCGTCGGACATTGCCATATATTCTGCTTCTGTACTGGACAAGGCAACGTTTCGCTGTTTCTGTGCTTCCCAGGATACTGCAGCGCCAGCTAGTTTGAAGACATATCCAGTATATGACTTTCTATCTTTCGGACAGCCTCCATAGTCTGCGTCAACAAAACCCTGGATTGGCAATCCGGTCTTCCGATAAAGCAACCCATGATAAAGAGTTCCCTTCAGGTATCTCAGAACTCTTTTCCCGGCAATCCAATTAGTTTCGTCATAACTTGTGTTGAACTGGCTCAATGCGCTGACTGAATAAGCCATATCCGGTCGTGATGACACTACCAGGTACATGAGAGAGCCGACCAGAGATTGATACGGAATTCGACTGATGTCTTCTGCTACTGGGTGTTCTGGATTTTGCAATTTGTTGTTGGCATCCATTGGAGTCGCTATTGCTTTGGAGTCTTGCATGTTGAAACGTTTCAGGACCGTTTCTGCATATTTCGTTTGGGAAATCCGGACGGTATTTTGTTTTAGATCTTTGTGAAATTCCATTCCAAGACAGTGATGGGTTGGCCCCAGGTCCTTCATATCGAATTTTCTCCCAAGTTCAAGCTTTACATCAATCATCCAATCCGGGTTGTTGCTTGCAAGGATCAGATCATCGACGTAGACTCCAATGATCATAACATCTTCCGCGACTCTTAAAACGTATAAGCAGGGGTCGCTCTTTAATGGTGTC
This sequence comes from Phalangium opilio, assembly GCF_054372755.1. Taxonomy (NCBI): domain Eukaryota; kingdom Metazoa; phylum Arthropoda; class Arachnida; order Opiliones; family Phalangiidae; genus Phalangium; species Phalangium opilio. The sequence goes on from NW_028324163.1 coordinate 395,045, forward strand.
ATTCCAATCTCCGAAAGTCTTTGATGTAACCTCTTGTACCATTGACGGCCCGATTGCTTTAGGCCGTAGAGGGATTTATTGATGCGACAGACTTTATGTCCCTCTTCTTCCAGGTCCCAAGTTCATTTCTTTGCTCTGGCAATGATCGACTTGTCGAACCGGGTTGACTTGACGATTTCTTCGAGGGATTCTGTCAGTCCTTCCGGGACGACCATATGTATTTCCTCCTCGAGTTCGCCATTAAGATAGGCCGTGCCGACATCCATTTGGTGGACTTCCAAACCGATTTCCACAGCAAGGGCCATAAGCAGTCTTATGGAGCTGGATCTAATGACGGGTGCGAACGTCTCTTGGTAGTCGATCCCTGGTCTCTGGGCAAAACCTTTTGCTACGAACCTGGCTTTCATTTTCTTTAACTTCTCCGCTGGGTAAGTACGTCGTTCGGAAGGCGAGACGATTTCCAAGGACCTTCTGGTTTTCCGGACAGTCAACGATGTCTCAGGTTTCGCACTTGATAAGCGAAACGAACTCTTCCGTTACTGCTTTCCTCCAATCGTTTGCGTACGGAGAAGCCAGGGCTTGCTTCATGGACAAAGGCTCTGATAAGATGGCTAGGTTTGCAAACTCATCGGACAGGGTTTCTTGCTCGTCAGTAGCCTCTTCAGTAGACTCTTCTGAGACGCTCGGAATCATGTTGAAGGATTTCTTCGGTCGTCCGGGTACTCCAGTTCTTATTTTCTTTGGTCTTCCAGGACCTTTCATCAGAACGAGGGTTTCTGAGGGTTCTTCGAAGACTTCCTCGTTTTCCTGGGCATTAGATTCTTCCGGGATTTCATCTTTGAACTCCTTTTTGACTTCTTTGAATTCTTCTCTGCCTGGCGGTTTTGCAACGTTTGTAGTGGCCGGGACTTCGATTTCGCCTTTAGCTTTGCTTCCGTATTTCAGGTTGTCCTCTGGAGTGACGAAATCATCATATCCGCCTTGTTTATTAAATTCTCCCTGGAACTTGACATTTCGCCTTCGGTAAATTTGCTTCTCAGACGGAATCCAGAGTCGATAGGCCTTCGAGACTTCAGAATAGCCGATGAAAACGCATTCTTTGCTCCTGGCTGCAAACTTCCCCTTCCTTTTATTTTCGTCCAACAGCAAAGCTTTGTCGCCGGAAATCTTCAAATGTTGCAGGGATGGCTTCTTTCCGGTCCATCTGCTAAATGGTATTTCTCCATTTATGCTCCAGGAAGGACAACGGTTTTGAATGAAATTAGCCGTGGCCATCGCTTCTGCCCAGAATTATGGTGGAAAATGCGCTTGTATCATCATACATCGGGCCATGTCCAGGAGTGTTCTGTTCTTTCTTTCAGCAATGCCATTCTGTTCCGGGGTGTATGGTACGGTGTGTCTACTTTTTAACCCAGAGTCTTTCAGGAATCTGTCGAATTCATTGTTGCAGTATTCGGTTCCGTTGTCGGACTGCAAGGTCTTGATTTTTCTCCCGGTTTCCACTTCAGCTCGATGCTAGAATTCTTTGAAGGCTTTCAACACTTCGCTCTTGTGTTTTAAAAAACTGACTTCACTCCACCGGGAATAATCATCAGTGAAAACGACGATGTACTTGGCTCCGCTCATCGACGTTACTCTCATCGGCCCGCATACATCAGAGTGTACTATTTCCAGGACATGTGAGGTTCGGCTATCTTTGGTTTTCGGGAACGGCTCCTTCGATTGCTTTCCTTTGATACAGATTTGGCAGATTCCCAGGCTCCCATCTTTTTCAATGTTGAGTCCCGTAGCCAAATTCTTCCGGGCCATTTCCTTTAAACTTCTCTCGTTCAAGTGACCGAGTAGGAAATGCCAGTTACCCAGGTTGCTTCTAGGCTTTATTCCCGCTTGCACTGCATGGACCATTTCGTCAGCCTTTCTCAGGAAATAAAGGTCTCCAACTCTGTCAGCAACTGCAATCACTTTACCGGTTGCCGTTTTAATCCAGGCCTGCGACTTCTTGAATGTGACCTCACGTCCTTTGTCTGTCATCTTGGCAATGGATAGGAGATTTGTTCTTAAATCCGGGACATGAAGGGCTCGTTCCAGGCGAAGAATTCGATTGTCACTACCATTCGTTGCAGGTACTCTTACTTCGCCAACACCTCGTATCTTCGTTGACCCTGCAGTGGCCAGGTTTAAAGATTTCGTGGTCTCTTCGTTATCATTGAAGCGATCTCTGTTGGAACTCATATGTGAAGTGGCTCCGCTGTCCAGGCACCAGGTATCGTGATCAGCCTTCAGGTGCAATGCGAATTCTTTGTCGGCCAAATTTTCTGCCAGTACATGATGGGCGTTTTCTTTCTTTCTGGTTCTTATGCCTGAAACATTGTCTCTGTCGGAGCAATTGGCTACCTTGTGGCCGGGTTTCCTGCATCCATGACACTTGAACTTGAAGGTCGTGCTTCCTCGTCCACGTAAACCTCTTCCTCTACCCCTTTCTGCAGTTGTCCGGGAAAAGTGGTTACTGCCCATCATCGCATTCTGCACGGGTTCGTCTTCCCTAGATAGCTTGGCGTCCGATTCCTCTAGGATCTTTATTTTAAAGGCTTCCGGATCAGGTAACGTATCCCTGGACTCTATTGCGCACCGGAAGTTCTCGTACGATTCTGGTAGACTGTATAACAACATAATGGCCAGTAGGTCGTTGTTTACAGCCACTCCCATGTCAGCCAACTTGTCTACTGCATCGAAGAATTCTCTGACGTGGTCCCGGACATCTTCTCCCTCCTTCATTTTCTTGAGGGTCTGTTTCTTCAGCAGCGTGGCTTTCCGGGCAGGTCCACTAGACTGGTAGATGGATTCCAGCTTTGCCATAGTTCCCGTGAGGTTGTGCAATTCTTTACTTGCTTCAACTCCGACGGACTGATCGACAAGATTAGGTCCGCTCTTGCTTTTCGATCATTAATTTCCCAGTAAGCAACCGCCTGGGCGTTGCTTTCCGTTCCCCGCACCAGAGTTGGCCTCGTTGAAGTTCCATCTACGAAACTCCCAGAGGTCGTTCTTTTGAAGCAGGGCTTCCACTTGCATTTTCCAGGTATCATAATTATCTTTAGTTAACGTCTCGATTCGTCCCAGGTGATTTACGGCCATTCTCCGTCTGACTCCGCACTTTAAAGGATAATCTTCCCGGCGTTGAACTTCGTATGACTTCTAAACCTTTGCGCAGCGGAAGCGTGCTGGGCCCATAACCTGTTGTTGTTTGACGCAAGAACGACTCTGGGACTAACTGGTTACGAACTCTTTATTAATTTACTTAAAAACATAAATATTAATTTCCGGGAACACAACTGACTGAACACTGCTATCTGAACAACTGACGACGTTATCGGAATGTTATCCGGTTATTTAGTTAAAGGCATAGCGATAAAAAAAAGGTTTCAAGTATGACCGCGATGCATAAAAAATACAGGTAGTTAAATCTGGATATAGATAAATAACAACCGTTATTATCTCTAATTTCCAACAGCTAAGCTCATCAAGAATTAACTTAGACGTATTGTTCATTCTCGAAACAAACATCTTTTTAGTAGATCGAAGACTGAATAAATAATAATGGCGGCGAACGATTGAGAAGATCCGCTAGATTTCCCCTCTAGATGGCGCTATTCACCGCTATTTTTACGCGTTCTGTCTCAGTATGGCTTCTGACTAGCTTAACGATAAAACCTACGGGTACGTGTAAACTTAGCACACGTACTCGTACGCGGTTTGGAGGTGTCAGCTTAATCTGTCTAATTGGTTATAAATAGGTCGACTAACTTCCGTTATTACACGTTTCTTGAATATACAGCTTCTGCCGATAAAAGTGATAAAAATGTTTTAGGGAGTATGACCTTTCACCAAGAAGTTATATCAGTATCTTAGAGAGAAAGTATAAGATGCCTCGTATTCGCGCGCCATAGTCCCAGTCCCCCTTTCAAAATACAAGGGGGGGGACGTAAAAGAAGGCGCCGGGCTATTTCGCCTCTCCTCAGTCGGAAAATATGACTGTAATTTTCGTCGCTTGCGTCGTCGCGCTGACGTGTGTATTCAAGAACCTATGAGATGCTGGTTGTAATCTAGAGACGAGGATTGACTCCGGACCTACGTTTGGACTGGAGATAAAGCTGGAAATCTGGCGAATTTATACCTTTTCTCTGAGATACTAGATATAACTTCTTGCTTTCACATCGTACGAATGATAAGGTACTAAATATAATACAGAGAGGATTTTGGCGCCAAAATTTAATTGAAAAAGCTGAAAGATAAAAAAATGTGAAATTTAAATTTGGAAAGTGGCAAAGTATGTCCAAATGAATTTGGCCATTTCGATAAGCTATAGATTGATCAAATTAAAACCAATATTTAAAACATGTTTTAATTATGTAGAATATTTAAAACATGTTTCTATTTATGTGGGATATTTAAAACACGTTTCTATTTATGTAGAATATTTAAAACATGTTTCTATTTATGTGGGATATTTAAAACACGTTTCTATTTATGTAGAATATTTAAAACATGTTTCTAGTGATAAAGATTTTTCACTTTAAATTATTCTTTAATCTAATAAAACACGTTTTTATTTATGTACAATAACTAAAACATGTTTCTAGTGATCAACGTTTTTTCACTTTAAATTGTTCTTTAATCTAAGCTTGCTGTACGTAAATATAGCATTGAGATTTAATATTGGCTAGTAACTACGATGACTGTTTGCTTTTAGTAGCAAGTCAAATTTCATGTCAAATGTTTTGGTGATCTTACTTCTCCATGGTTACTAAAACACAGCTTTTCAAGACTGATCATTATCTTTAGGTGCAATTTGCGAGTTTTCTTTCTTTATCAAGTTCACTATTAATGTGCCTGTATGATTTGATAATGTATAATTTCTGGTGTAAATTTATTTAAGTAACTATAAGTGCATCTCGTCAATTTGGTCGATTCTGGATTATTACTTTTCAGCAAACAAAATCCAATTTCGAAAACATCACGTCCTTAAGCGCAAATTATGAGAACAAAGGAGCCCATTAAAAGGAGGGTGAAAAGGAAAATCGAGAGATTTTTAATTGATTCTTCTTGTAATTTTAAGACCAGCCTGCATAGTGAAACATTCAGGAAATACATGCGAATGATCTTAAGGATAATTTAAAATTAGGACCTCCGACCAATCGCGTAACTCCCTGCCTTTTTGTTAACAAAATTCTCGTGCCACGATTGTCACATCGAGCGCAAATTTTATCAGATCTCGCGATAAAATCATTCTGCGTTATTTCCTGGATGTTTCATTGTGCAGATGTGTCTTTTATAATTAGTAGAAGAATCAATAAAAAAGCACTTTATTTTCTATTTCACCATCCCTTTAAAAAGAAACGCAATAAACTTAATAGTTCGATATAATAATAAAACATTGTTTCACAACATAGAAGATAATGCTTAATATATTCTAGAGCCCTATTTCTTTCGACCCTATTGTTCCTCTAATGAAACCATTAGAGTTGAAAAAAATCGACTGAAAATTATAAATTTCTTATAAAATTTGGCTGTACATTGCATGTTATCTCACGACTCTTTACGTAGTAGTAGATTCAAAGCGACGCTGGGCATATGGTTACATTTTAATGTTTTTAGTTTGAATCTCACTTGTTTTCGTAGGTAGACCTCTCTTCTTTATCTGGTATAGTTTTAACGCTCCTGGCCAATTCGACCGAAACCCATTCGACAGGATCCCATTCGACCGAAATGTAGCCGAATTTGGTGGTAAACTATGGCAGTAATTTGGTCTAAAAAGCCTCTATAGTTATGTTTTGGTAAATGTATATTATTTGAGAAGTCAATGAAGCTACCCATCAATATTTGGAAAAGGCGTAACATTGTTAAATGATTTATAAAATATTACTAACCGAACTTAACCTAACCTAACATAACCCAACCTAACCTAAAAAACCGAAATAAAATACCCCAGCTATAACATCCAATTTGTAACTCAACCTAACAATGCTATATATCCTTAATACTGCTGAATTATAAATTGGCCTTCTAAATTCAACACCTGCAAGGAAATTAAATTCGATTATTATCGATTATTCAGAATTATACTTATAATTCGATTTTAGTAAACTCACCTTAATCATGGAGATTTGAACGAAGATTTTCAGTGTGACGATCTGACGCTTTGCCACTAGTAGCTCAGAACTTTTAGGGTTTGACCTAGAACATTTGAACATAAAGATGAAAATTGAAACATGTTGTTTTCTACCCAACATAAAATATACTAAAAGTTCCCTGCTGTAGATCGCGAGCTTTCGACGTCATCTTGGAAAATGGCCGCAGGGAATGCCAGCTACAATGTATTCCACGTTTTTCTTCAAAATTATGAAAAATGGTACACATTATGATTGGAGCCACATGAACATCACGGCAAACTTTGACAGGTCTGTGTTCAATAATTTGGTCGCTATATTGGAAAATCGCCGCCGTGAACGCATGTGGTTGGAAAATTGTGAAAATTGATAAATATTATGATCAGAGCAGTGTGAACCTCATAGTAAAATATTGAAGCCATTAATCAGATAGTTTGGCCGCTATGTTCGAAAATGGCCGCCATCAATGTCATTTAGATACAGTATATGGTTCAAAAATTATGAAAATTGGTAATTATTATGCTGAAGACCGTCTAAACTTCATAGTTGAATATTAAAGACGTGCTACTGATAGTTTACTCGCCATCTTCTAAAATGTCTGCTGGAAATACTAAATATATTTCAAATATATAAATCATTTTGAAATTCCTATATTGAGTAGATGATTTTCATTAACTGAATAAACAACAAAAAATGGCCATCTCGAACTTGAAATTATCAACGCTATCTTTAAAAATGGCCACTCGAAAATTATTGCCTAAATTCTCAAAGAAAGAAAAGTTTTTCAAAGCTCTTATTCTCAACATGTAGATTAAGGAATATAATTTAATATTTGGTTTATACATTCTAGTGTTGTTTAAGATTAGATTTTAGACAAATTTCTAACATTTCATTCATATTCATCGTCATCCTGAAGTTTTTTCATAATATTTGCATGTCAGAGGCCTTAATTAGGCGCTACACCTAAGCGCCCCTCCCCATCATATTCCAAATTGAACCTGAGGAACCGCCGTCATGGCACACGAGATCGGCCAGTGTGACCGACAAACGCCACTTGAGCTGGTGACAGAAGCTGGACACCGTCAGCGGCGAGCCCAGTCAGGAGGTGGTCGTTGACAGGGAAGGATTAAGGCAGCAGAAGACTCGAGGGGACGGGGAAGTTCTCTCCCAGCACAACAGTGCCATACGGCAAAAACAAATAGTGTATCCGCGACCTCTAGAGGGTTGCCAATAGCGGGGGCGAGCCAAGGCAACACCTGGATGGGGGCTAAGCAGCCGGGCAAAACCTTCACGGAATGGGGCAAGGAACGGTCTGAACCAAGGGCGAACCCAAGGAACTCCCGAACCGTCACACCGAACTCGGGCCCCCTCCGCCACGACAAGTCCTTTGAATTAAAAAGGTTAAAAGAACACTTCTTTAATTTACGTGCTGTAATTGGGTGTGGTTATGATAAGGCGTGGTTTAAAGTAATGACAGATAATCAACATCTTAGAAATTTGTGTCGCTTTTTTAATGACCATATTGCATCTAGGGAAGCCATAGCTGCTGCCGAAGAGAGATTTCTTTTCGCTTTTTTTAAGGTGATAATTGACACGTCACGCTCCATTTATGTAGATATTACACGTATAATGGAACCGTTGCCACATATACTGTCAAGACCACATTTGATCTCGCTAAGTTTCATCCAACAACCGACGCCGCAAAACTTTGTACGCAGAACATCTTGTATAAGAACTGTGAATGTAGACGATCTGTATTAGCTTGCTGGGCAATGTGTGGTCATTTTCAAGGCATTAGCCGTAATAAAAAATCTTTAACGACACTAGAATGTTTATACCCCATATAAAATGGTTTTTCCTAACCAAAATCCGAGTTATATGGCAGAATTTAGGATAGTAATATTTCAGCGACCATTTTTGAAGATGGGTCGATAATTTAGACTCGAAAATAGTTATTTTTATGGCGTTTAATACGTTCATGAAAATCATCTACTCAATAAAAAAATATCTAAAATATTTATATATCGGTAATATATTTGCCATTTCTAGCAGTCATGTTTGAAGATAACGCCCAAACTATCAGTAGCACGTCTTCAATATTCAAGTATGATGTTAAGAGGGTCTTTAACATAATTATTACCAATTTTCATAATTTTTGAACCATATACTCTATCTAAATGACATTGATGGCGGTCATTTTCCAACTTGGCGGCCAAACTATCTAACTAATGACTTCAATATTTTACTATGAGGTTCAAACAGCTCTGTTTATAATACCTATCAATTTTCATAATTTTCCAACAACATGGTGAAATATACTGTACCTAGCATTCACGGCGGCCATTTTCCAAGATGACGGCGAAAGCTCGCGCTCTACAGCAGGGGACTTTTAGTATATTTTTTAGTGGGTCAAAAACAACACATGTACCAATTTTCATCCTTATGTTCAAATGTTCTAGGTCAAGCCCTTTTTCGGCCCATCTGTCCTGGCCTAAATGGTAAATCGATATCACCACTCACTTGGCTCAAGTTCGGCTCGAAACCAATCTGTTTTAAAATACATATTAGCATAGAAATTTTCGCGGGAATAAACTGATGTTTAAACCACTCCAAAACGATGCCTAACTTTCTTCAACATAGATAACTGATCCCTTTTGTCGGATTTTATGACGAAATAGTGCAAACAGCGAGCGATCTCAGAGCAGTCCGATGGAATTCACTATTTGGCACTAAAGTAGTGCCTAAGAAGCTACCAGATTCGATGTCATAGAACCTCAAATCGAATAGCGCTTATATGCCGAACGGTTACCACACCGACGACATCCGGTGCAAAGTACCTTTACCGATATTAGCGAAAACCTTCTTGATTTCGGTAGTTACGTCGTGCAAGACCGTGAATGTAGAAGAAACCGTTTAGTTGCTAATAATGATAGAGAAGTGGACATCCTAGCACGTTTTGTAGCCAATACCCATAGTAGAGGGTCGATTTCATTACAACCGTAGTCTCTCGAAGTCTTAACGTTATTGAAATATACTTTTTCAGATAGTAATCCACAGGATGACCCTTTGAACATGTTGTGGTTGCTGCATGATTAAAAGCAGTCGAGGGATGTTACTTTTGGTAATACCAGGAATGTATGGGGGGTTGGAATGGCTAAGGTCAAATCCTAATCGGCGTGAAATGATCTTGGAAACAACTGGCGTGGCTTAATTTACGCTAGTGACGTCATGGCCTGACGTAAAAATCGTATTTATCACTTAAATTATTTTCATTCATTTATAGGCTGCCAAAAAACTTGTTTGCTATGATTCTCCACCCTCTACCCTAGGTCTACTCTGCCTAGGCTGAAAGAATCGAATATGAATGCGAACGGCGGCGAATCAGCGCATTTATCTTTAAAAAATCAAAAAGGTCACTTCGGCCATGCCTTTTTCAACGAGTCATGACATTTTTCGCCTTCGGTAGACAGCTAAACAGATGTAGGGGGAGGAGCTACACTTCTCAAAATAAAAAAGGACTCGCCTTATGTTTCCACCATCAAGGGTACGAGAGCCCCCTTAGCCTTTCCAGCCCCTACATACCTATTACTGAGTAATTGAAGCTTTTGGAATGTCTTTTCTTAATTTCATCTTTCTGATTTTAGGAATATTTTTGAGAAGCGTATCATATCTTTACGGTAAAATACATAATCTGTAGATGCTTGACTAACATAAGTAAAACTTGTCCATTTGCTTGCACGCATGGTACCATAAGAAAATAATATATAGCTCTCTAGGGGGCTATGTATTATTTTCCTATGATAGTACATTATCAGAAGTTAATGACTTCTTATCCTTGGAAGTATTGCACACTAAGGATTTATATAGTATCCATCCCTGCTAGTCAAAATTGCCTATGGCAATCGTAAAAGAGGTCAAAAGTTTCCTCCTCACAAGAAAAACGATCTAGTCTACAGAAAAAATCCCACACTGCGAGGCTGTGGCTCTCAAACTGTGGGGCGTGTTTAAAACTTCTTCACCGCCAATCGTTAAAAAGCCGTCTGTCTAGAACTCTCTGAAAATCCATTACAACCCCTGGGCCTAGGACCCCACGCTAGTTTGAACGGAATTTCTAGCAGTCTATTAAAACAGCTGTTCTTGTCACCGTTTCTGATTCGTTACCTAAAGCACAGGACACACCTTAAAGTTTCGTTACTTGCCCGCTGCTGGCGCGCAAATCAGCCTGCCAGCTCAAAATGAGAGAAACGCCGTAGGTGGCGCGATGATCGGACCTAATAAGAAGTTGGCTAACAGGGTAGGTTCCGGATATGGTTAGAGTCCAATACTTCCCAGGTTAAGAAGTCATAAACTTCTGACATTATCTAGATTAATCAACCCCGAAAAACCATTTGATTGCGTGCATACTTTGGAAAACAGCAGGAGCAAAAGCTGAAAATCCTTACGTTTATTGTAACCTCTTACACATATTAAACGGCTCCGTGTTCAAACTAAACCGTTTTATAGTCTGGAGGATAACTGTCGATTTTCAATGAAATCATGCACTTTTTCAAGAAAGCATGAAACTTGGTATAAAGTTAGTTTGAAGTATATTAAGTCAATTAAAGATAGGTGGCATTCCGTATCTCTGTTGTGACAGCCGTGACAAGCCTCAAAAAGAGGTCGTGAAGTTGTAAACTCACCTAACATCATTTTAGGTAGCACCCCCTCGAGATACGCCGCCTTCGAGCTATAGAGAAAATGTAGGGGTCGTGTATAAAGCAAAAATCTCTCCGATTCGTAGGAGATCAGTAATGAATGAAAGAAATTTTCAATAGAAAATTAAACCACGCGCTACAAAACGAAAAAAATAACTTAATTCTTTACTCCTATTATTGAACATTTTAAAATAACAATTTGGCAACATAATTAAGTCATAATTTCGCTACATAGTCATAATTTCGCAACATTTAAAAATAGAACAACTGTCAATGTTTTTAAGTAATAATTTGAGAATATTTTAATTATTCTTCACATTTTAAAGATTGAAAAATATTTTTATGATACAGGCACTCAGTTAGAAATTCGGTATCCCAATACTGCTAGTTCATGCTTATCTGAAAATTCATGGTAAATTTTGGTATTGTGGTAATAGAATGGGTGTTTTCTGGTTTTTTAGGTTACTTACGGAGTTTAAGTGGATCTTTTGCGTGAAAAAAATATCAGGACTTCATATCGTAGTTGTTTAGTGAAGAGCGTGGTTCACTATGCAGTTACCGGAATTTTTCTTTTATAAAATCGTATTTTAGTTCCCGTCATAATGATCGCTTATGGTTGTTAAATCCAAGTTAAATTATACTTCGGCTTAATTTTGAACAAATTCGTGTTTGTGAAAGACGATTCTCTAAATTAAAAAGGAAACGAAGAAACCGAGATAAACTGGGAAATATGCTTCTTATGTCGAAAAAATACCACTGAGATCCTGACTTTCCCTGGCAATTATGAAAATAGTTTTAAAGCAGTTGGCTATAGAATAATTTCCGAAAACCATAGAAGGTTTTACACATGAATGTTTAAAAAAAATTGTTTACAACTCTAATAATATTTATGGTTAAATATTTTTTTAATAATAGTAACAGTTGTTACATAGAGTTGTGCTTATGCGAAATTATGCCTTTAATTATGTTATTTTTTCGTTTTGTAGCGCGTGGTTTGATTTTCTATTGAAAATTTCTTTCATTCCTTACTGATCTCCTACGAGTCGGAGAGATTTTTGCTTTATACACGACCCCTACATTTTCTCTATAGCTCGAAGGCGGCGTATCTCGAGGGGTGCTACCTAAAATGATGTTAGGTGAGTTTACAACTTCACGACCTCTTTTTGAGGCTTGTCACGGCTGTCACAACAGAGATACGGAATGCCACCTATCTTTAATTGACTTAATATACTTCAAACTAACTTCATACCAAGTTTGATGCTTTCTTGAAAAGTGATTGATTATTTCAGCTATCCTCCAGACTATTAGTCGATATTAGCAAAGAACGAGAGCAGTACGTAGCACTCAATCTCAGCCTTAGTTTCGATAGCGTAATTCAGTGAAGAGAGATGAATTTCTTCATGATTGCTCTAACTTTTTGCGCTGTGGCTGTACCACTTCAGGAGACCACGGCTGAGAGTCATGAAAGGTATACTGCTTGAAAAGTTTTTCTTCTTCATTGATAAGTACACCTAATTTTTAAGTCACAACTGCATGACGTGCATGCATTTTAAGATACTGCATGAAAAGTAACTATTAAATACATTTCAACGTGAAAATTAACTAAGCAATGAATACTTGAAGCATTTTCAACAAATCTGGATTTATACGCAGATAATTCTGTTGGAGTAATAGACGTTTCAGATCTTTAAATTATGCATTACAATTTGAACATTCAAGGCATTATTCATTGTTTTTAAAGAGGCATAATATACCTAAAATTTAAAGTACTATAGCTAAGCCCTTTTTAGCGTATTAAAATGACACATTAAGTTACTTAAGCGGGTTTTCACGTTTATCCTTGGGATATTTACGGGTTGGTCTTCCATTTCGATGTAGATGTAAGAATTTGCTAACATTTTAGTATCAGCTTTATAAAGAATATTTAGAAACAACATCAATTCTTTATTGTACAAAGAATGTTTTACATAATCTAACTTTCTTTGGTCGAAAAACTCCTATTTTTTCTGAATTGATAAAAAGTATGGTAATAGTAAAGGGTACAGCGCATGTATTTCAAAACGTTATCCTTATTAAAAATTTTGAGGGTGAGTGTTAACTCATTTCTCGCAAAATTTATGTTTAATAGAGTTAAGGACTTAAGTTTTTAGATTTGGTGAATCTAATTTTCATACGCCGACATTTAAATACTTTATATAAAAAAGCTTACAATTTTACAATCTGTTGTCATGACAAATCCGTCGTCGTGGCAACGTGAACAAAACTTCCCCTCCCTGTGAAAAGGGAAAGTAAGGGTACCAGACTACTGTAGCCCCCTATCATGTGCATATCGTGCGATTAATGATGCTTCACGGGAACCGTTAAGCTACGTTCGTACTAGGCAAACATTTTCGCACGCCAAGCTAATTACGCGAAGCTCCCCAAATACGCCAACAAAGTAGCCTATCTGCACTTTGTAATATTTGGCGTTAAGAACGCCGGCCGCTTTGGCGATAGAGGACAAATATGTTCAGCACGCTCACGTACGTGTACCCAGCGTACTTCCAATCAGCAAGCTAGTTAACGTCACGTGGGACATTCGGCGAGCGTTTGCGTCATTCAAAAGTACACTTATCGTTTATAACAGTATATCCAAGGAAAACATGTGTTCATATAAATTTAATTAATGGATATTTACACGAGGCACCCAGCTTTCCAGAGATGTTTCCTCTGGTATTTTTGGATTACACTTACTGCAATTTACCCAATCTTTGGACTTCATTTACCATTTCTTCGTCATTAAACTTAAAATATTTAGCCATATTATCAATGAAAATCTGGTACCACATCCCTCTCTAACTACTCTTTCCTCTATTCGATCGACCACATTCTAGCTCGCACAACACCACCGTCCAAAACTACTAACCACACCCCACTACTTCGACTTTCTTCGCCAAATCAACAATAAGCCTATTTAAGTTAAACAAAATATAATATAAATATAATTGATATTATTTTAATTTTCGGACAGACGGACAGACACACAAAGACTCGTCCATTGTAATACTTCTCCGTGACGTCATCGTCACTCGGAGAGGTAAAAACGGGTTTTCCCCGCTGTGAGTTACTGAACGTAACCCTAATGTTAGGTTTTTCGCATCACGTCATCACTGATGTACATACTTGAAGCGACACATGACGCACGCTTAACGTTTGGCCATATTGCGAAAATTAAACGATACTATAACCTCAGCAGAGAATTCCCTTCGCGAATAGTTTTACGTTCTGAAAATTCAGGTTTTTCCACCTCTCTACTTTTATTTAATACTTATTTTAGATTTATGTAGAGAGCCGTTTCAGTACTCTATTCATCTTCTAACACACGCACAAACAATATAGCAAACCAGTAACACCAGAAGCAGGATAAGGGACTTGAAGTAAAGTGCTTCAGCGTTGGTAATAGATCCCGGCACTAGTTAGTGAACAAATTTGAGGATTTTATGCCGCTTCCATCGCGCCTACAGTAGAAAGAAAAAAAATGGTCGAGTTCCAAAAAACTTTCCTACCCCCTTCCCCTCAATTTAAATCCGCGGAACATCGACGCGGCTGCTTGAATCTAGTTCGGCCGTCTACCGCCGCGAGTCTCACGTTTTGGAGGGCAAATTCAAAAACCACTACCAGAGGGCCAACCGTTGGTGTGTTATCAAGAATATTCACTTTCGTAAAGTGAAGAATTTGGTTACCTCGATACTTCTAGTGCCTTATCTTACTTCTGATAGTGTAGATAGAAGAAGTATATGTATTCCTCATCCAAGCAACAAACGTTCTAATAAAATTACTAAATTATTTACAGGAACCAGACGTTCAGGATTTTAATGAAACCAGTACGTAACATATAAAGCTCTAGATCATAAGTAAAATTACCGGGAGAATGAAGTCCAAGAACAAGATTAAATTTATTTATTTTTATTATCGCCAAGAATTTAAATTCACGTAAATTACCAAACCTAAATATTCGGTTCCCTACCATTGGACCGAATTCCCATTCGACCACACTCCCGCACTTTTGGCGGACTTCGAAAAGTGGAAAATAGCCTCACAAGCCTGAACTTAACGAAAGTGTTCATTGCTAACTTCTCTCCGAAAATAACCAAAGAAAATGTACCAAGAGGAGTAGAAAGTTTAGCCTTTCACAAGACTTTTGAAAAGCCCGGCCACGGTTTTGGAGTAGCTAGATCCGGTTTTTATGCATTGGCTAAGCAGCGACGCCTTTTATTGGTTAAATTATGTCGGCTGCTTATATTTGGTAGTGACGAAGGGTTGATCTCTGGTTTTGGTTTGACCGTTGACGTTCAAGAGCTAATTTTTAATCAGACGACACGGTCACGTGAACAACCGGAACTTTTTCTCAAAATTCAGAGCCGATCCCTATTTACAAAGTTTCTGCTCTCCTTGACATATTTAAAAAATCTATATGAAAACATAGAGATGTGGAACTGACGATATATTTAAAAACGGTATTTACCGGGCGAACAAAAATAACCGTTCAGTCGGTTATTTTTGCTAATTTATATTTTCCTGTACCTACAATCCACTACTTTAAACAAGAACGAATTCAGGATACTATAAGAACGTGGAGTAGTATGACCGTGAAGTCATACTTCTTTCGAAAACCGTTATCGCCTTCGTTCTAGGTAACGCCTTAAAATCCGTTTTTAGCGCCATCGGTGGGTTATAAATCAATTAAAGTGGTTAGTATCACATTCAGCTTCTCTGGCCTTAAGTTTGAAATATCCGTTGTACTGTATGCCCCGGATAAATCTGCTCTCTGATAGAAAAATCTAGATTTACCGACGTCAAATCACCGACTCTCATCTCTAAAAACGCAGATATACCAGTCTGATATCATTGTTCTTGTTCCACGCCTAAATTTTTAGCCACATAGTATGACGAATATCTAAGATGTGGGTATTAATTTGACCTGCCCTGTTGTTGTTGTCGGTGATTATTACACTGACTCGACAATTATGTTTAAAAAATATATATTTGTTTCTCGTTTTTCTAAATAGGTTGCTAAAGGGAAAACGGACTATGAATATCTTATATTGAACAACAAAACAGTTGATGTTTATGAATTGCAATTGTTCGCGAAATATTCGTACATTTTTACAAATATTCCAAACGTGACGTGAGTTGCATTTCTAAATAAAATACAGTTATACTGCGAGATCAGGTGCTTGAAATACGTTCAATGTATAGTGATTTCATTAATGTGCTTGGACAAACAAGCTTTATTTCATACAAAGCTATTTAAATTTAGCAAATATACAGTTATGATTACGTAATATTAATCTACACGTAAGTCAAATACTGTGAAATAGCCGTTCTATTCAAAAGACCACCTAAAATTGAAGAAAATAAAGTAACACACGGCCGTTATTAAAAATGGTAATTATTTGTTAGCAGTGAAGTTTCGGTGTACAAAATTGCTTCGATAGCATCACGAAATTCCAATATGACACTTCCCATTAATGTTATTTAAAATGTTCAATTCTACAGGGCCGGTAGGCCCTTGTAGATATTACTTGACACAAAGAACGAATTCAGGATACCATAAGAACGTTGAAACAAGGAAATGCTGGCGCCATGACCATAAAGTCATACTTTTCATAATATGAGGGAGGGGCCTATTTTTGGGAATATGGGAAATGGAGTCTCCTAGGTCTAGCAGTGTCGGTGTCGGTGTCAAGAAAAAAATTGCTAAAATCGTTAATGATGAACTGATATATTTAAAAAGAGTGGTTATAAAGAATCTAGATTTTTCTATTAGAGAGCCTGATTTATCTGGGACAAAGTCAGTACAATGGATTTCCCAAACTTCGCCGTGTAGCGCCAGGACTTAAGGCCAGAGAAGCTGAATGCGATACTAGCCACCTTAACTGGTTTATAACCCACCTATGGCGCTAAAAACGGATTTTAAGGCGTTACCTTGAACGAAGGCGGCAACGGTTTTCGAAAGAAGTATGACTTCATGGTACCAGGGGACAATGTTACCATTCCACGTTCTTATGGTATCCTGAATTCGTTCTTGGCGACACTAACAAGGTAACTTTACGCGAAACATCCCCCAAAATATCATACAGCATGCAATACAAAACGATGCCAGTTTTTTATTGTACTACTAATGTTTGCGGGAACATATTGATATCGTTTCTCGCCAGTCGCGATAGATCGAAAGAGTACTTAACTATCTCTTCAGTTCAGTTTTTATCAGTTCAGTTTAAGAAATAAACCGAACTGAACTGAAAACTGATCAGTTTAGAGATGTGCAAACTGAAACTGAACTGAAGCAATCAAATCAGTTTAGTCCCTAAACTAAAACCGAAAATAACTGAACTGGGGAAACCTTACTGCAGTTGTTATTAATAAAGAGCAATAGTTCTGAAATTCAGGTAAATAAGTGGGTAGAAAGTTATCCTCTCGACATTAGAGGTTTCTTAAGTTTTTAATAAATCAATTAATGAGTATAATGGATTTTCTCTTCTGCCAAGTTTGAATGATGCTAATTTGGAGAATATGAAACCTGATCACGTGTCAAACTATAACTTAAAAACTGTTATTTTTAAATTTTCCAATGAAATTGTAATGTTATTTCTTTAGTCGAAGCATAAATATTAATTGCATTTTTTCGAGAATTTTTTAAAGAGTTTGTCTATGGTTGTTGAATGAGTGTGGTGAATGATATTCACTAATTGGAATGAAGCATAAGCCAATGAAAGATAAAATATATGCTATATGATCTTGTTGGGTTAATTTCTCAACAAATTATTAAATAACTTTATATGAATAATCACGGTTTTTCTCACGTCAAGCAGGTCTAACAACGCTTGGTTTACCTTTAATAGAAATATAATGAAAAGTAATATTCTTAAAGTTACTGCTTATTTGGAGACTTTTCCTTCCGTTCTCTTTGCAAAATTAACTATATCTGAAGCGAATATTATTCATCCGAAGTATTTTATACTATTTGCAACTTGCCTTTTCTGCATTCGCATTTACGAAAATATGATAGCCATATTTTTCCATTTTTAATCAACAAAATATTTGCGCGAACAATGCAAATATATATGTGCTCTCGAAATTACAAAATTATCGATTATATGAACTGTTCCATCTTGAGATAGTTGAACTACTTCCAAGTCTACGAAGCGTTTACTTGGTATATTACTTCGCCTATAATCTTGCTCCTCTGCGGTTTTCCCCTGTGATAAAATGGACTGTTATTCATTTCAGTCCTAACACACTCCTTTTGCGTGTTATTTCTAACACAACATTTGCTCGAGCTTGGTGAACAATTTGTTGGATTGATCGTTTATTTTCATGGACTAAGTATAAACAGTACCAATGACAATGGGAACCTAGGAATATTTGCATTTATTTTCGAATAGATAGCTATGACATTATTTGTTCAAGTCTTGATGGCTTTACTCTCTGTTTGTATTAAAATGTGCAATCAAATGGAAAATGCTTTGTTAAGGTATAACAAACAGCGAAGTTAGATTGGCTTTTGGGCCTCCTTTCGATTTAAATTTTAAACGAAAACGACTACAGTCAAATTTAAAATGTTCTGAACGGAGCGATTCATTCAACCTGAATCGATGATCATTAATTAACTTAACACTTTGTAGTTGCCATCTGAGCTAAGTATAGCTGGGTTCTGTTTCCAGCAAGGATCATAAACTGCACTGACCTGAAGTGTCTACCGGGTAAAATGAATAAATTTGTATTAGCAAGTTTTTAGGTTTTGGCGAGAGCACGGGCATTCAAGACATGATATAGATAAAAATATTTCTTTTTGAATTTTTCGTTAAACCGAAAACCAATAGGATTTTAGATTTTTAATACGAAATGTTTTATTTTTTATAATATGTATTTAATTCTGAATTTTTTTGGCTGTAATTATTTATTGAAACGAAATTCTCGGATTTTGTAACTTTAATATGTTTGATTATTTTTATTTATTTTCTTTGGATTTCTTGTAACGTCGAAATTACCATATATTAAAATTTTTAAATAATAATGTTGGTTTTAATCAAAAATTTACTATTCCAAGTTGTTCTTAACAACACATTTCTAAAAGTTTAAATTAATTTCTTTGATTTCTAAGTCTTTTTACTCGATCTTCCCTTGAACACGTCACAATTGAAACGTCTCGCGGAAAAGTCAACCGCGAGAATAGCCGGCGCCAGCGCCGGAATCAGTCTTGGAACCATCGGTGAACCAAATAGTTTCACCCCCAGTGCCAAGAGGCAGCAGGTTAGTCCACTCTGCTCGACTGGGGAAGTGGATGCTGAATGGCTTAGTGAAATCAAAACTGGTAACGGTTTTGTCAGAGCACATCGTTAGCGACGGCTCAAGTGCGGCGTACTCCCGAAAGAGCTTCGTATGGCTGTAATCCCAAAGTCTTGGAACCCAGAAGCCACTAATGTTGAGCCTGTAGGCCCCCATGACAGCCTCCTCCTCAATGAAGAGATGAAGAGGAAGCATGTCAAGGAGCACCTCCAGGGAAGCAGTTGGGGTCGATCTCATGGCCCCCGTAACACCAATGCAGGCAAGCCTTTGAAGCTTGCGCAGGGAAGCCTGCACCGTCTTAAGCCGGACCCTTGTCCACCAGACAAGTGCCCCGTAAGATAGTACGGGTCTGATGATCCCAGTATAGAGCCAGTGTACAGGCTTGGGGTTGAGGCCCCAAGTCTGGCCGACAGAGCTCCTGGTCCTCCAGAAGAGCATCTTGGCCTTCTTAATACACCGATCAAGATGCGGCTTCCATGTGAGCCTGCAATCAAAGGTCACCCCCAAGTATTTCACCTCGGAGGACTTTGTCAGGACCTGGTCAAAGAAAGAGATATCATTGAACAGATCCTTAGTATTCTTCCTCGTAAAAGGAACAAGGACAGTTTTATCAGGATTAACAGTGAGGTTGACCGCCTGACACAATTGCTCCACGCTAGAGAGAGCAGATCTCATAAGCGCGGTAACAGTATCCGGGAACTTCCCGGTAAAGACTATCGCTACATCGTCCGCATACCCGAAGCAGCTACAGCCCCCAGCACCCCCGAGCCTCCCCAAGAGTTCGTCCACCACCAGGCACCACAACAGGGGGGAGAGCACTCCACCCTGAGGGCAGCCCCTGCTGGTAGTCACCCCTAGAGAGTCCCCAAGGAGGGACGCCGACACCTCGCGGTCGGTAAGCATGGACTTGATCCAGCGGCCAAGAGTGTCGCTGATGCCAAATCTCTTAACAGCTTCAGTAATAACCGAGCTAGAGACCTTGTCAAAGGCCCCCTCAATGTCGAGGAAGACGGCCAGTGAAATTTCCTGAAACTCGAATGCCCTATCCAGGCAATTCGTAAGGTCGTGAAGGGCCGTCTCAGTGGATTTGCCTTTTTGGTAAGCAAATTGTGAAGAAGAGAGAGGAGTTACCGAAAGTACCTCGTCTCTAATGCACCTGTCCACCAGCTTCTCCAGAATTTTGAGGAAGAAGGAGGTCAGGCATATGGGCCTAAATGCCTTCGCCTCGAGATAGGAAGTCTTCCCGGGCTTGGGAATAAAGATGACCCTAGAGCGTTTCCAGTCACTAGGTATGTGACCGAGAGCAATGCAGAGTCTGTAGATCCTGCATAGCGGAGAGGAGATGTGGTCTAAGCCCTCCTGCAAAAGCAGAGGGAAGACCCCATCGGGTCCCGGAGACTTGTAGGGCTCAAAACAGTTGACAGCCCACCGAAGCTTGGGAATCGTGACAACCTGTCTGGCTACAAGCCAGTCTTCCCTCTTAGCCCTGTGCAGGACAGGGTAGAGAGAGTCAGGGTTTGTTGGATTGATAAAAGTAGAGTCAGGAAAATGGACCTCCAGCATGTGCTTGAGAGTCTCAGCCCCAGACTTAGTGTACACACCGTCCCGCAGCTTAATAGCATTAAGTCGATGTGAGCTGTCGTGCGCTAGAATCTTCATGACCCTAGCCGTAGCAGGGACATTGGAGACTTGCTCACAGAAGGTCCGCCAGGAGTCCTTCTTAGCAGCTCTAATGGCCCTGTTGTAGGTGTTAAGGGACTGCCTGTATCCAGCCCAGTCACCCGTGCGCTTGGCTTTGTTAAAGACCCTGCGCGTATATTTACGAAGCCGGCTGAGGTCCGCGTTCCACCAAGGGACAAGCCTCGAGCGGTTGACGGTCTTAAGTGGGCAGTTCCGGTGGAACGACTCCATGATGGAGCACTGTAAATCACCAGCAGCCCTATCAAGATCCTTAGGTGAAGTAAGTTTAGGAGTGTGACCCCCTCCGTAGCGTAGGATTAGGTCTTCCCTATAGCCAGCCCAATTGGTCCGTTTTGGATTGCGTATCTCCGTCCCCGCCGGGACAGAGGTAGTCGCGACAGTGAAGCAGATGTGCCTATGATCCAGGGTTGGCACGCTGGTATCCAGTCCGGTTTTATGCACCTGGATTAAACCGGTTTAAACCACGATGAAAAATCCAGTGGATTTTTCAAAAAATATAATAATAGAGTACAGTGCAGGCACCATAAAGTGAGATGGAAGGAAACGTGTGACCCACATGTCTTTACCTCTTTATTTCATCGAAATGGTCGATTCCCATACATTGTGGGTTAGTTTGACGCGCCCTCCTCCCACTGACCCACCCGAAACTTGAGACTGAGTTGAATTTAGAAAAATCTTTATCAGACCCTGCCCTATACACCGTTCCATTAATGGGGGTAGGAAAACCGTAATAGTCGACAAAGATCAAATAAAAATATCTAAATGGACTAGTCAAGCTTTCACTATTTTGTGGATTTTACATTTAGTTGGACCGGCAGGCTGGTAACGTGCACCGCGTTTCGGCTATCGGCTATGCCTTGGCTTCATCTCCTGATTCCCGAAGCCGGCTATCACTCGTAGCAGTAGCCATAGACCACTCGATGACGCGCATCACGACGCAAGCTGCTCGCGCTATATTAAATATAAATTAATTTATGGTATAGCGCGAGCAGCGCAGCGTCCGCGAGCGCTGATCGAGTGAGCTATGCTTTGGCTAGATAAACGTGTTCGCAACTTTAAAAGCCAAGTCTAAATGTGCTCAGTGCTTATAATCATGGAGATCGGTTTCCTATCAGAAACCACACTAAAGGCCTGGCATCCGACAAAGACGGCTCATTAGACACATGCCAGTTAGACACGGAGGACACGAGGTTCCGTGGCTAGCGTGAGGTCAATGACCTCCCTTCTATTAGAAGTAACAAAAGTAGGTTCATTGTTTTGATTAAGAATATAGAGTTTACAACCAACTAAATATTCTAGTAAATCATCACCTCTCCTGTTGCAGTCAGAACTGCCCCACGTGATGTGATGAGCATTGGCGTCACAGCCAATGATTAATTTGTCCCCTCTCTTTTCACATTGATTGACCAAATTGATCACCTGAGTTGTCGGGAGAGAGTCCGCGTCATGGGCAAAGTATGCAGAGGCAGCCGTGATAGTCAACTTGGCATGCCCAGTGGCCAGGACTAGCTTCACGGCCGCCGTGTCCTGGGACGTGTACAGCGGTAGAGAGATACAACAGAGATCCCTCCGAACCAGAATACACGCCCTAGGTCTAGCAGCAGTATGGTCATAAAATAGTGACCCCGCCGCGTCAAGACCGAGGATTTTGCCATGGTCCTTAAGAGAGGGGATCAGAAGGGACCTAGCTACACCTCATCGGTCCCGAGAGGGCTTGTGGCACCTCCCCCCCCCCGACAGGCAAGCTCCCAGTCCCAAGATCCTCCCCCTCATCAGGACCACTAGAACGCACATCGGCTGAATCCCGAAGGGTCCCATCCGATTCTTCCAGTAGGGTGGACTCATCCATGGAAGCAAAATCTTCCGAATGAGCCACCCCCACCCCCTCTGTGCCTAGAGCGACACCAGCGAGCTCCACAGCGAGATCCCCCTTCTCGCTAGTCCCACCCCCTGCCGTAGACTCGGCTGCAGTGGTTTTGGTGGTTTCCGTGTTCTAAAGGAGTTTGAAGGAACCCTTGTCCACTCCAGTAAAGCCCACGAAACCAGCATTATTAACGGCTTCCAGTGAGGAGCCATCAATGAGCAGTACCGTACGGCCCTGTCCACGTACGTCCGGATGCATTTCCAACGTTCGGTGGCAAAACCTGCAATAAGGGCCTTTAGGCGCCGAAACAGCACCGCCGGCTCTTTGGTAATCTGGTCCTTGATGCGAAACATTACCTTAAACGGCTTAGGGAGTTCGCTAGCTCTTATTACTGAGAGCACCGCATCCCCCACCACCGAGTAGGCTAAGATTTCCTTCAACCATTCCCCAGTGAACGAATCCTCACAGGAGTATACCAGGGCCCCGGCCGTCAGGCTAAAATTCGCAAGGTGCGGTAGACGGCTCCCCGAAGGTATCCCATCTAGCGCCCCTAGAATCGCCTTCTGGATTGGGCCCACGTCTTCCTCCGTGATAGCCTTTTTTAACAATGGCCATCTTTTCTGCGCTGGCGGCGTCACTATAGGACTTAGCCTTTTTTGCCGCCGCCTGCGAGGTGCTGGGCGAGGGAGTCGAGTCCTCCGTTCTAGGCCTCTTCAATTTGGTGCCACGTGCCACCGCACCCCCAGCGCGGGTGGAGGCCGTTTCAGACCCCGATTGGCCTTTTCCCGAGCAATCTGTCGTTTACGGCGACGACGCTCGGTACGTTTCGAAGCCTTACCAGTCACACGCACCGATAAATCGGCAAGAGTATCGCTGGATACAGGCCCTAGCGTAGTGGTATCAGTGTGGGTTCTGCTCTGAGCAGACCCCTGCACCGTAGGTGTTGTAGTTTTAGAGTTGTTTTTACCTCTCCGATTGACGTATGTCACGGAGAGGTTCTAATTTCGACGTGTCAGGGTGTGTGTGCAGATGTAACACGCCTGGATATTGAAGATAAATATCTTAACTTTTCAAATTAAATTTTAGCTGATTATAGTCAAGCACGGGCGAAATTAAAAAAATCCGAGGTAACCTCAGATTTGGCAAGCGAAGTGGAGGATGCTGGGAGGGGAAAGAGACGAAGGTTCACGGCCCAAATTTGTTCTTCATTTGCGAATATGGAAAGTTCTGAAGGTTAGTTTTGAATTACAGTTTGAAATTATATCATAATTTTTAGCAAAATTTTCTTATCTTAAAATTGCTGTTATATTCATATAGATGACGAAACACTTTCGCGTAATAAAACTAAATCTGGTAAAGGGAGAAAACTTTTACGGTTACCAAAACCCCCTCCGATACCTTTAAATGATGGTAAGTGAACGACATTTTAGACCGTGTTAGTGTGTTTTGCTAACACCCAATTATATTACATTACAGTTGATGGAAAACTTTTGCAAAACCTGACAACTTCAGAAACGAAAAGCTACAGCAACACTGAAAGTAATATTCAAAGGTCACTTTTACCTATATAAATTTATGCTTATATAACCTTTATTTTATTTGCAGGCAGTATCAAGAAAACTGGATTAAAAAATTCTAAAAGGAAGCTCAACAACAAAACTGAACTAAATGAATCGCATTGGCTACGAAAAACAGTAAAAAGTACTGCACTTGAAACTTTCAACAAAGGGACAAAATCAACCACTAAACTTGATTCATATATTAATTCGACCCAAATATTAGACATTAAGGACAAAAAAATTTTGGCACGAAAATGTATCAACCGAGACAATCTGCAACAAAAACATGACGACAGAGACAATCTGCAACAACAACCTGACGACAGACACAATCTGCAACAACAACCTGACGACAGAGACAATCTGCAACAACTACCTGACGACAGAGACAATCTGCAACAACTACCTGACGACAGAGACAATCTGCAACAACAACCTGACGACAGAGACAATCTGCAACAAAAACCTGACGACAGAGACAGTCTGCAACCAAACCATGACGACAGCGACAATATGCAACCAAACCATGACGACAGCAACTATCTGCAACAAAAACACGACGACAGAGACATATTACCCCCGAAACACGATGTCAGAGACACGTATGCTCAAAGAGATGCATCAGCCCTAAAATGTGACAACTTGGATCTATCAGCTCTAAACGATGATGGTGAAGGTGTATCAGCTCATAACCAAGGCAAACAAAAGCAAGACTCCTATGATATATCATATCGAAAAAATGAAATCGGAGGGAATGCTGCAAAACATGACAACAGAGACTTTTCCACATCAATTGTTAACCACGGGCTAGTTTTCACTGCAAACAGCCATATTTTGACCTTAGAACAAGATTTTACTCGCATATCACATTCCAATGCAACAAATGTTTATGAAGATGATTTGCCTTCCTCAAAATCTCAAGACCAACATTCATCCACAGAATCTCTCTCAATTACTTCTACTTTAAACAATAAGCATACGGCCCTGTCCTTAAAAAAAAAACTCCTGTAAAGGAGGTTGTAAAGTGAAAACTTGTACAATCCCGAAAAGATCTTTAACGCTCAAGGACAAAGCTTTCCGCAATATTAATAAATCAAGAAACTTTGAAAAAAAGAGCAACGCAGTGTTCTCGCCTTCAAAAGTGAGAAAACGTAAAAGTTTAAAAGCCCTAATTTCACCAACTAAAGAAAGAAGGGAAGACGTAAGTCTCGAGGAGACTACTCCACAAAGGCGAAAAAACTTGTTCAGAAATCTCGATTTTTCACCCTTGAAAGATGATGGAAAGCATGAAATTTGTCAAGGAACTAATGGAATATCGGAATTTAACCACGAAAGAGGGCGTACTCTACATAAAAAGGCTTTGCAATTAAACGAAGATTTAGATCGTCGAAATTTAAGACAAGTTTCTCCTTATTCTCCTAATCATAATCTGGATCCTAAATATACAAATATGAAAGAAGGAGCTTTTACTGAGAGAAGTTACGAGGCAACAATAATGGAGAGACAGACTAAAGGCCAAAATTTCGACTCAGGTAATATCATTAAAAAAAGGTTTTGTTGGTGGAGACAAGGTAGATTCCACTATCAAAGATGACAAAACAAGATTATATAAGTTATAATTTTTTTCCTACACTCTAAGAAATTGGAGTGTGATTTAACACCTTTATAAGTACTTTATATGGGTCCAAATTTGACACCGTTACAGGTGTACATTTACACCCCTGAAAGGGTTTAATAACACTTATTTGAGCAATTGGTGGCAAAGATAAGTATAAAATTGTGCAACAGAGGTGCAGTTTAACACCTTTTTAACTCTTATATCGCACTGAAAGTGAACTTTTACTCTCATATTAGTGTTGTGCAACTCCTTAAAGGGTGCGGCATAGCACCTTTCAGAGTGTCGCTTCACACCTTTAAGAGTGTCGCTTCACACCTTTAAGAGTGGGAGATTTTTGGGTAGGATAGTAGTAGAAATTCTAGTACTTTTCCCATAGACTTAAGAGCAAAACCAATGACGTAAAAAACACTATAGTAGCTACATTTCGACCACTCATGAGGCATAACTCAAATATCGAGTATGGTTTTCCTGTTTAATTAAATTTTGATTATCCGCCATTCCGCAGTATTATTAGCAATCAATGCTATATTCATAGCAGGGTTCCATCTTGAGAGAACTTCATCACCTATAGGGAGGAAAGTTCTCACATGCAGAACTATACCTCTTTAAGCGAGGGTTGTTGCACATAAAGTCATTTTTATTTTTACGGGTTTATAAACTTCTGAAAAAGGCAGAAAGTTTTCAATTCGTACAAATGCAGAGGGTATTAAATTAGTTTTGGAGGCTATAATATTCAAGCAGTAGATATAGACGTTCTTGTTAAATTTAATAATCTCTTTTCACTAAGAGTTTTTCGAGCACCAGAAACGCGTTTAATCTAATTTGCACTACAGATTTTACAAAAAAAAATCCATTTAGTACTCTAATTTTTCTCAAAATAATGATTAAGCATGTCACAAAAGCAAGTGCCCCACTTTGGATTCTCAAACTGGCCCTACTGTGAGGCCAGTATCTAACCTAGTCTCGTTTTTTAAGAGTATCGCTTAACACCTGTAAGAGTGTCGCCTAACACGTTTAGCATAGTTTTATGAAGGTACAACACCGCCAGATTACCAATTTCTTTGTTAATTTTATTTAAAGGATAAAACTGTTTTCTTTCATGAATATCATCTTTAAAAAAAGGTTTAACAAGTACGTTTTTCAATAATTTTTTACTGTTTGTATTGACTTTAAAACATTAATGAAAAATAAATGAAAGACCTTATTTAAGAAACCCGCAGTATTATAATTTTTCATGTTTAATTTCGAACGGTGTTTCAATAGTGTTATTTTACACCGAATTTACACTTTAAATTGGCCTCTAAAAACTCAAGGTAATAAAACACCCTTTTGGGTGTTTTTACGGTGTTTACACCGTTTTAACACCTTTTTAACACTTCCATTTCTTAGAGTGTAGATCGTAATGACGAAAAATTTAAAAAAGCTGTCATGCTAATGCAGTAATGCTCACAGATCTTAACACAAAAATGGATTTGCTACTTAATCACAGTAAAGAAACTTTTAGTGGAAATCGTACAGAGTTCTTTGATATTGAAGGGTTTCCAAAACTACCAATTAGTTCACTCAAAGACCTGAAAACTGTTGAAAGTCTTTTGGACAATGACGAGATACGAAAACAAGCTGTATGTGTTTTTGGTATTTCTTCTTAACAATATTTTTATAAATAATTATTTGCAAAAACTCTCTTTCCCGAGATTATGAATTTTTCAACTTTTGGAGGTAGGAAACCATCTGATTGCTGTAAGAGAATTTTCAGCAAAGTAATAGCACACGAAATAGTACTCAAGTTTAACTGGGTTGGTTCGCAACAGAAGTTTTCTTTCGCCGAATTAAAGCTTAAGAACGTCATAGTAGGTAATGATCTATCAAAAGTAGCGCGTTAAGTGGAAAAATTAATTTATCGGCTACAAATACTTATACTTCTAGGTGCAATACAAACGAATTTTAAAGGCATTAAAGAATTTGTAGTTGAAGGCACTGTTCAGAAATTCTTAAGAGGTGCTTCAGATCGAAATGGAGGGCGGAGGAGACGTGCAAAGAAAGCTGGAATGTCAAAAGAAACTAGCGAAGACGAACACTATAATGTAGATGATGACTAAAAATGATATTTAAATGTGCAATAATAATTGAGGAAAATAAACTTGGATAAAAATAACGAAAGGAATTGTATGGCTTGAAATCTAATTGAAATTAGAATGATTAGGTCAATAAATAATTGCAGGAAAAAGTAGTGTACAATAGTAGGGTAAAAGGGTTGATGGGTGGCGATATAGTGGTGGGTAATTGTAAGCATACAAGATGAAATAGTGGTGGAAACGTTAAGGTCTACCGGTAGTTTGAGTGTAGGCCAACTAGGTTGATGAGTTAGGATTTCATGATGGTTTACTGTAGGCCTACCAAGCTTCTAAATGATGGACACCTGAAGGCCTGCCAGGTTGACAAATGATGGTCATCTGTAGGCCTGCCAGGTTGACAAATGATGGTCATCTGTAGGCCTGCCAGGTTGACAAATGATGGTCATCTGTAGGCCTGCCAGGTTGACAAATGATGGTCATCTGTAGGCCTGCCAGGTTGACAAATGATGGTCATCTGTAGGCCTGCCAGGTTGACAAATGATGGTCATCTGTAGGCCTGCCAGGTTGACAAATGATGGTCATCTGTAGGCCTGCCAGGTTGATAAACCTGGATACCTGTAGGATTACTGGATGGTGGAGTGGCGAATAAGTGATGGGTTAGCGAATAGATGAATGGTGGCTAGGTGTTGGCGTAAAAGCTTAAAATATATGGCATAATGGTGGCTGTGGTTACGGGCATGTGCTGGATAAATATTTAAAACCCGGCACCAAACCAACTGCTGGCCAGGTAGGACACGGCCAGTTATGACCCAGCGCTGCACCAACACTGACGGCCTGAAGCGCGCCATCACGTGGCACTTTTGTGCTGCTAGGGCACAAGTACCTACAAGCACCCACAAGTATCTACAAGCACCCACAAGTACCTACAAGCACCCACAAGTACCTACAAGCACCCACAAGTACCTACAAGCACCCACAAGTACCTACAAGCACCCACAAGTACCTACAAGCACCCACAAGTACCTACAAGCACCCACAAGTACCTACAAGCACCCACAAGTACCTACAAGCACCCACAAGTACCTACAAGCACCCACAAGTACCTACAAGCACCCACAAGTACCTACAAGCACCCACAAGTACCTACAAGCACAATTTTTTGCAGTCCCAAAGGCAGTTGGTTACAGTATTTATTAGTGTTGGGGACCTTTTCCAACTTAACTTGTTAGCTCACACAAAGCTAGGTCCCCTTGTTTTTCAACCACCACGAAATATGAACCAAATAGCTTTAAAAGTGCTAACATCATAAACTGACTCTTTACACTGCTTAAATATCGCAGATTGGAATGGTTTTGAAAATTTAAATTTAAACATACTTAGACTTAATTATAGTCAATGAAAATTGCTTAGCGGAATGTTAGGTGTTGTACCTTCCATTTAAAACCGTTTTCAAGTCTAACAAACGTATAGTTTTTCTATAATCGGAGTAACCGGAATGTTTTTTTCCAAATATTTTCCCATGTTATTTCTATGGGAAAAATTCCTGTTTTTCATAAAAAGGTGTGAAAATTTTATGGAAATGAAAACCACCCTTAGCAACTTTATTTTTTATAAAATTAACTAATTAATGTATCTCTTTGAAATTTTAACCACATATTGTGGGTCAGAATTGTAGTTCTGTGGAATTTTTTCAAAACAGTTAATGCAATAAAAAAAACTACATCCAAACAAAAAACCCTCCTTATACATTAAGAGCAGTATGAAGTCTTATCTAAGAGAGCTACCGCTCTCAGAATTATTGTAAACTGATGCAGCCTGAAGAATAGTACATTATTTAAATGTACTTTTAAAAAAAATCATAAACACGATCCGTTAGTAGGTCACATTACTATATAATGATCGCAGAAAAGGGTAGTTTTAGAAACCAACGAATACAACTGTATTGTTAAAAAATGCTCAAAACCCAACACAAACACTGCTATTTCCCAAAACAGCAGCCGCTATTTCTAAAACAGCAGTTTTTAAAAACTCCCCTGTTTTTTTTGGAATCGTGGTTGCTATTTCGAGAACTGCTCTACGGAGAACTCTCATATGAGGTACACCCGGATCGCCAACACCCTCTTCACTTGCCACTGGATCGCCAACACCCTATT
The DNA here is from genome assembly GCF_054372755.1 of Phalangium opilio. NCBI lineage: Eukaryota > Metazoa > Arthropoda > Arachnida > Opiliones > Phalangiidae > Phalangium > Phalangium opilio. The sequence continues at coordinate 425,204 of NW_028324163.1, forward strand.
AACCTGCCATCGGATCGCCAACACCCTATTAACCTGCCATCGGATCGCCAACACCCTCTTAACCTGCCACCGGATCGCCAGCACCCTCTGCGCCTTCCATCGGACCGCCAGCACCCTCTTCTCCTGCCATCACAAGAGCGGATTTCATAATCGCGGTCCTCATAAAAACAGTTCCCTAAATAGCGGTTCCCGAAATGGCAGTTTTCCCCATACAGCAATTACCGTTACAGCAGTTCTCTAAAGAGCGGGAAAATAGATATGCGAAAAACCATAGTTGTTTATTATGGTGTAAGCTTGCCCAGCTGGGTTATATGAACTCAAAAAGAACTAGGTTGATATTTTGGTTAGGTTAAAGTTGATTATTTCAACTAAATATTATTAGGTCAGGTTAAGTTTTGATTCGTTTAGTTAGACTTAGGTTAGTAATATTTTGGAAATGGTGTAACAATGTTACACTTTTTCCAAAAACCTTAATGTTTTCAATTATCTTCTTCCGAAATAAAATAACCTTTCTCGAAATATAATATGCCTTTTCAAAAATAATACTGTTTACAAATATCTAATTCCGAAATAAAACAACCTTTCTCGAATTTTATTATGCCTTTTCCAAATTATTGTAAACTGATACAGCCTGAAGAATAGTGGGTCAGTCCAGGCGAAATCAGGCAGTGTCCCGACGGCACCATCACCGATTTTGAGGAAACTTTAACCAGCTGAAATATAGACTATTTCATCGGGAAATCCAAGTTTTCAAGTTAAAATTGAATCTAGATTTTAAGATATGGATAAATGAAAAACCATCACATGGGGGAAGGAAACTTTTCACCCCCAATTCCCGCGATTTTGACAGCCAATATCTAGGTAATAAAACCAAATACAACCTTACAACCTTTTTTATTCTTCAAATGGGTGGTAGAGCCTAGATTAAGCTAATAATAGTTTACGAAGAACTTTTTGTTTTATTTCTATAAATCATCAAAGTGCTCTTTGAATTCAACCAAACGCGAAAAGTAGCCTATAACTTAATATCTCCCGATTCCAAAAACCAAGCTAAAATAAATCATAGATAACGCTTTCTGGTAGTAATTAAACCGGGGAACACGAAAAAATTTCTAGATTTATGGTACGACCAAGGGATGCGGTGACATTTGACTTCGAACACCGCCAAGATTTGAAAAATAGTAAAAACACGGTGGTCTTTGAGGCCGTGCCAAGGTACCACCACAATTGAAATATGCACCAAAGTACAAACCATCTGAAAGCCCTTGTTTTAAACTATAACATATCAAAAATCCAAGGATGATATAGAATTCTATTGGTTTATACTTGTTATTCCTATGCACCATAATGTGCTATCCACATGCACCATGTTTAGGCTATCCACACGCACCCTATCTATCAGTCCATATCAGTATATAGTTTATGTAATGCTATACCAGTATTTACTATTGATTGAGATTAAAGTTAGTTCTCTCTAGTCCACCACGATGTTAAGTTAGATAAAGATTTCACGATAGATGAGGGACGTGATGGTAGTAGGTTATTAAATTCCTTTGAGTTGTTATTTTAACATTAATTATGTTTTAATATTAGTTAATAAATGGTTATGTTTGATTTTAATTGAGCCCGGTTATTGAAGTAGTATAAGTCAGCCTAAGCCTTGAACATTATGTCTAATAGAAAGATACTGCCTACCCCTTCCCTCAACAAATTCCATCGTATGTAAACGCGACATCAAACCTGAAAGAAAATCTAAAAAAAGTTAAAATTTTAAGTTAGCCAAAACAATTGGAAAATGATTATGAACGCAATATAGATAAGAAATTACTACTTTTATTGTATGAAATGTGCAGTAACAATGTTGTTTTCTTTCAAATACACCTAAATGAATGTTGTTGATGGATGGGGCACTGGTTCTGTGTTAGCTAAATTGTTTATTATGATCATATTGATTCCTCTTTCTGTCTCAACAGTGCAGCCCCACTAGTCTTCAGCCTCAAGTTGTCTGCTAGCTCGCCTGCCAATATTTTAGAGTCATTTCAGGTTTTTTAACTGGGTTGTACGAGTATTATGTTCCTTTCTTTGCAAGTGTTAAATTAGAAAATGGAGACTGAACTAAATATACCAAATGTTGATGATGGTTGCTGTTCTTTTGGCCTTCATTTAAACGAGAGTTACTACGCAACAGACTTTACCCGGAATAAAATATTTGTAGATTTAAGTTCGTTATCCGAAAAAAACAAAGAGCTTCTTCATCTTAGAACTGGACTTGCAATTAACGAAAGTGTGACACTTTGTTTTCATCACGAAAATAAGTTGATATCAAAGTTCGAAAGCCTACAAAGATATTGCTGTGACCCTTTCGGAAAACATAAGAAGTTCATCTCTGCAAATCTTCGAACAATTGTTCCATTTTATGCAATTTCCATAAATTCCTCAAACCAATTTGCTGGCAAAAAGCTTCTACCAGGACAAAAACTATGCGTCAACTGCCAAAAACTATGCTCCAAAGAATTGGAAGATCACGAACTTCCATCAAGTTGCGGAAGCAGGGAAATGTTCATGCCTGAAGAAGAAATTAAAAAAAGTGACTTAAACTTGAGTGTGGCAGCTGTTGGGCAGTCACCGGTAAAAAAAGTTAGTGCTAAGGAAAAACCCGGATATATTAAATCAAAGATTTCAAAACTAAGTACCTCGTATGAAGATGCAATGGGAAAACTGATTGGTGAAAGTTCTACTGAAAAAAATTTACCTGCTTTTTTTCAAAAATCCTGTAAAAACTGCGAAGGATTAACTAATTTAACGAAAGACCTGAAAATCAAAATTAATAATTCTACATGCAAAGAGAAAATAAATTTGTTGACCTTAGTTCCAGAGAGTTACACCCAACAAGAAATAATTAATGAATTTAGCGTTTCCAAATATATGGTGAACACCAGCCGGAGGTTAAGACGGGAAAAGGTTATTCTACCTGGTTGCCCCCCTAAGCAAGGGAGAAATCTCAAAAGCACCGTAAAAGAAAAAGTGATCAACTTTTACAACAGTGACGAGTATTCAAGGATGTGCCCTGGAAAGAAGGAATGTGTATCAGTTAAAGTAGCTGGTTAAAGTAGCTGGTACAAGACAGTTGATGCAAAAGCGACTGATGCTGGTAAACCTTAAGGAACTACACGCCTCATTCCTGAGCTCAACTGATGATAAAGTTAGATTTCATAAGTTCTGTGAGCTTCGACCAAAGCACTGTGTTATTGCTGGGAAAGCAGGCACACATTCAGTTTGTGTGTGTGAGTATCATCAAAATGTTAAACTGGCCCTCTACTCTTTTCCAAATCAACGAATTTCATACAAAGACTTATTAGAAAAACAAGTGTCTGACATTTCAAATCGAAACTGCATGCTGAACCAATGCGAAGTTTGTCCTGGCTCTGAGGCACTGGAAGCGTACGTTGGAGCTGTCTTTGATGATGATGACTTCATAGAAGTAAAGCAATGGGTCCATACCCACCATGCCTCATTGGAGAAATTTCAAGTTTCAGCCATTGAGTATGAAGAAAAACTTTCCGCAATGTTCAAAGTTTTAGCCCCGCATCACTTCATTGCGAAAGAGCAGGCTAGTTTCCTAAATATCAGCAAAGATCACCTGCCGGGAAGTGAAGCAATCGTTCTACTTGACTTTGCTGAAAACTACACTTTTCTAATACAAGATGCTATTCAGGGTCATCACTGGACCAACACATAAGCGACACTTCATCCATTCGTAGTATATTTCACAGATGAAACTGGATTGGCTCATTTTAATTTTTGTATCATATCGGATTACCTTCATCACAACGCAAATACTGTGCACTCTTTTCCAAGAAGATTAACAACGGAAATAAAGGCATCCCTTCCTATGATTAAGAAGGTGACATATTTCAGTGACGGAGCAGGCAGCCAGTATAAAAATTACAAAAACTTATCGAACTTATGCCACCATTATACCGATTTTGGAATTCATGCCGAGTGGCATTTCTTTGCTACGAGCCATGGAAAAAGCCCCTGTGATGGGATTGGGGGTACTGTCAAGAGACTTGTTTCCAAAGCCAGCCATCAAGCAGCGTACGCTAATCAAATTCAGAATGCCAAAGAAATGTATTTGTACGCAGCTTCAAACATAGCAAATATAAAATTTGCGTACCCGTCCAAAGAAGACGTCCTACAACACGTAGAAGAGTTTAAATTGGCGGAAAGGTATGCATCCATTAAAACCATACCAGGAACTCGATCCCACCATGCTTTCATACCATTGTCAGAAACACTTTTAGATATGAAAAGAGTATCATCGGATGATTTTGCCACCAAGATCGAACTTTTCACTCCTCTCAGTAAAGCTAAACAGGCCGATTGGGATGAATGTAACCCAGGCAAATACGTTGCTTGTACCTATGATAAAGAGTGGTACATCGGAAATATCAAGGAAAAAAGCGTAGAAAACAATGATGTTTTGGTAACGTTTATCGAGAGAAACGGTAGAAATCTATCTTGGCCAGAAAGAGAAGACGTATGCTGGGTTCCTTTTTTGAACATAATAACTTTAGTTGAACTTAATAATTTTACCTCAAGAAAAAAGCTCTCCTTGTCATCTAAAGATTACAAAAAAATTCTATTACTTACAAATGGTAATTCAAAATGATACTTATTCTCAGTTATAATAACATTAAATTTTTCACACATGTAGTGTATGTTTTTAAATGATAAAAAACCTGTGCTAATAATTCATTTCATACAATAAAAGTAGTAATTTCTTATCTATATTGCGTTCATAATCATTTTCCAATTGTTTTGGCTAACTTAAAATTTTAACTTTTTTCAGATTTTCTTTCAGGTTTGATGTCGCGTTTACATACGATGGAATTCTATATCATCCTTGTATTTTATATGTTATAGATTAAAACAAGGGCTTTCAGATGGTTTGTACTTTGGTGCATATTTCAATTGTGGTGGTACCTTGGCACGGCTTCAAAGACCACCATGTTTTTACTATTTTTCAAATCTTGGCGGTGTTCGAAGTCAAATGGCACCGCATCTCTTGGTCGTACCATAAATCTAGAAACTGTTTCGTGTTCCCCGGTTTAATTACCACCAGAAAGCGTTATCTTTGATTTATTTTAGCTTGGTTTTTGGAATCGGGAGATATTAAGTTATAGGCTACTTTTCGCGTTTGGTTGAATTCAAAGAGCACTTTAATGATTTATAGAAATAAAACAAAAAGTTCTTCGCAAACTATTATTAGCTTAATCTAGGCTCTACCACCCATTTGAAGAATAAAAAAGGTTGTAAGGTTATATTTGGTTTTATTACCTAGATATCGGCTGTCAAAATCGCGGGAATTGGGGGAGAAAAGTTTCCTTCCTTCATGTGATGGTTTTTCAATTATTCATATCTTAAAATCTAGATTGAATTTTAACTTGAAAACTTGGATTTCCCGATGAAATAGTCTATATTTCAGCTGGTTAAAGTTTCCTCATAATCGGTGATGGTGCCGTCGGGACACTGCCTGATTTGACCTGGACTGACCCTAGTACAATATTTAAATGTACTTTTAAAAAAAATCATAAACACGATCCTTTAGTAAGTCACTTTACTATTTAATGATCACAGAAAAATGTAGTTTTAGAAACCAACGAATACAACTGTATTGTTAAAAAATGCTCAAAACTCAACACAAACACTGCTATTTCCCAAAACAGCAGCCGCTATTTCTAAAACAGCAGTTTTTAAAAACTCCGTTGTTTTTTTTTTTGGAATCGTGGTTGCTATTTCGAGAACTGCTCTACAGGGAACTGCTCATATGAGGTACACCCTCTTCTCCTGCCACCGGATCGCCAGCACCCTCCCCGCTTGACACCTGATCGTCAACGCCCTCTTCTCCTTCCGTCGGATCGCCAACACCCTCTTCTCCTTCCGTCGGATCGCCAGCACCCTCTTATCCTGCCACCGGATCGCCAGCACCCTCTTCTCCTGCCACCGGATCGCCAGCACCCTCTTATCCTCCCACCGGATCGCCAGCACCCTCTTATCCTCCCACCGGATCGCCAGCACCCTCTTATCCTGCCACCGGATCGCCAGCACCCTCCCCGCCTGCCACCGGATCGCCAACGCCCTCTTCGCCTGCCATCGGATCGCCAGCACCCTTTTCGCCTGCCATCGGATCGCCAGCACCCTCTTCTTCTGCCACCGGATCGCCAACACCCTCTTTGCGAGCCACAGTATCGCCAACACCCTCTATGCGAGTCACCGTATCGCCAACACCCTCTACGCCTGCCGTCGGATCGCCAGCACCCTCTGCGCCTGCCACCGGATCGCAAACACCCTTTTCGCCTGCCACCGGATCGCCAACACCCTCTTCGTCTGCCACCGGATCGCCAACACCCTCTTCGTCTGCCACCGGATCGCCAACACCCTCTTCGTCTCCTCTAGGAGATGTACTCAAGCAAGGCTTTAATGAAGAATTATTTCTTTAAAATCAATGGTTTTCGCAATAATATAGACAAAGCCAAGATTATTAATAACTCCATATTGATATTTATTTTCTGTTTGACACACAACAAAAGGAGCCACCATTTCAATCGCTGAGTTAATGAAACGTGCAGATTCCATATTTATAAGCGTAAGGAGACAATTTAATTTTAAAGAAAAAAATATCACAAACAGATTTGGCGGGATATGGCATTTTTAAATTTAGAACAATGTCTTGGTCACTTAAAGCAAGAAATTCAATGACATACTAGTCACTGTAGCAAAAAAAGTTAAAACATGTTTAGTGTTATAATATTGTAAAACTGAGTTACAATTAAAATAATTTTTTAAAAACCAAATATTCATTTTATTAAAATCTAACTTATCTAATATTGGCGACAAGTTTACAATACCAGCTGCAATTAAAAACATTGGGTTAATGAAAGACGTCATCTCCCAATCCAGTTTTTCATTAAAGATTGAAAAAAGTTTTAATCTTTGTATCACACTCTTGCTTTTACTATTTTCAAGTTATCGAGTGATTTCGTTACCTTAAACTGTTTAGATTCTATCAGAAATGGTGGCATGAAAAATTCAATACCTTTTTATAAACATTCAGTCTCTATTCTGATTCCTTTATCTACCATGCATGCGTCTACATAGGGTGTTAATTTGTCCAATACTCCACTGTGCAAAGTGATAACTTTGTTGGATGCTCTTCCTACATAAGCTCTACTGAAAAAAGAAATAAAACCAGCCAACCAAAATTTTAAGAGTGTGGTTACATTTATAATTTTAATAAGACAAGATTGTATATTTAAGACAATTTGATTTCTCTATTGGAATTTCAGTACAATCCAATACCAACACAGTTTTTTCAAAGCTTTTAAAACATTGGGGCATGGTATTAATGATTTCTTCCTTTGAGCGCCATTTAAAAACTTGCGCGACAATAAACACTGTTTGTTTAAAGTATCGGCGGCTACTTGTTTCGGACATATTAAACATAGTAGAGAGAACCCCGTACGTCAAGTTTAGTTAAATTTTCGTTAAAACAAGAAGAGAAAGTCCTTCTATTGGGATCTGAGTTTTAAAATTTATTAACACTGTCATAGATTCCACAATGGCGTAAAATAATTTGAAATTGGAGATTCCGGTCATAGGACTTAAATCGGTGTCAGTTTTAACTGAATTCATAATATTAAAGGTTTCAGAATAGTAAGTGTTGACTTGCACTGAAACATCTTTTCTCTCTTGATGCAAAGACTCACAAACCTCAGTTGCGAGAGCATTCAAACCATATTCAATATTTGCTTGTTTGTCTGTGGATTCTGGGGCATCTTCTTTTTCTCTTTCTGAACTCGACTGGCTATAAGTTGAAGGTTTTGCATCGCTTTTAAAGTTTCTTTGTCGATAATCAAGCATTTTCTTCCAACCATTAACTTTCTGGTATCTTCAGAAATAATTTTGTCGTCGGTCAATATAGGCAAACATTGGGAAAGGGGAAGTTCCAAGCTTTACTTTCCTTTTCCCTGTCGGTATATCTGAAGTAACAAGTACATTAAATCCCGGTCTTCAATTCTTAATACTTAAAGAAGAACTTACCATGAAAAAAGTAATCAGTCTTCTTCAAATATAAACTACAAACGACCATGTGATTTCAAATATGTTTTACAATTTTTAGGACGCGTTGCCTCTGTTTAAGCAACTTCATTTCTTTTGGGAAACTATGCACACTTAAAGCCGGGATATTTAGTTTTAATCTAGAATTACACTGTGGGACACAGCAATACTTTTTGCTAGGCGCCATGTAATGATTCATAAGATAACTTAAGCCTAACGAAATATACAATATCCATATGTATATACACTGTACATACAAAATACATTCGCTACACGCAATACAGGCTATACAGCTTCGCCTTCGTAGATAAACAATACTCCGTTAGAGTAGTTTCCAAAACTACTTCTAGGTGTCGCGTCACTCTTTCGCGATAGCCAATAGAATTTCGGCAACGTCATTTTATCCCTAATTTTAAAACTTGTCAAGTGCTGTGATTGAAAGTAAGTTCAAGTAAAAATGTCATAATTTTCAATTATTTTTAAACTTCGGCGTATAAAAAGAATTTACAACACTTAATTTTGTTGCCGAGTTTAAAAATACTTGAGAAGTAATGACTTTATATTTAAAAGAAAAATAATTTTTCCTTTATTGATTTAGGCTTAGGAAAATGGAGAAAATGTTTAGTATCCAAGGGTGCAGTGTCACCAATAATAATTCAGTAGGAGGAGGGGGACGAGGACGTGGACGTGGTGGACGGCGAGGTGGAAGGGGAGGTGGTACGGGGGCAAAGCGCCCCGGTGTTAAAATTTGTTATAATTGTAGAAAGGCGGGCCATTTGGCTCGCAATTGCCCCGAAAAAAATGTGAGTTAAATACTTGTTTAAACTTATCTCGGATTCCTAACGTTTCTCGGCGCAACTGTTATTGATTTAAATCTATCTGGGGTGATATTTGTAAACATGTAATTGATGACATTTAGGAGGAAACGATGAAAGCTGTGATATTTTGGTGTCTGATCCAACGTGATCTTTGACTTTCTTTAAATTCTTAAAATTTCTAGACTTTTCCCAGACTTCGTTTAAATCCATAAAATATCAAAAGTTTTCCCAGACTTTTCTTAAAAACCTAAAATTCCTTCACTTTTCTCAGACTTTTTTAAAAACCCAACAATTACATGAATTTTCCCAGACTTTGTTAAAAAGCCTAAAATTCCTTGATTTTTTGCATATTTTTTAAATCCCTAAAATTTCTTGACTTTTCCCAGACTTTGTTTATATTTTTAAAATTCCCTCACCTTTCCGAACCGTTCTATAAACCCAAAATATGTTTAACATTTCCGTGAGTTTTTCCGACTACAAATTCTCAGACTTTGCTTAAATTCTTAAAATTCCCTACTTTGGAATTCCGGAACTTTTCCTTATTTTTCCTGATATGTTGCAACCCTGATTGAGCTATGCAATAGGGTAGTTTTTGGCCAGGTTTGAAACTAGGAGAGTAATCTTAGTTAATGGTAATGAAGTTTTATTTTTTAAAAAAGCGGCGGAAAAAAAGAAGAAAAAAATGAAGAAAAGATGGAGGAGGGGCCTAAGAGCAACGAAGTTGAGAAGAAGGAGGAGGGTCCCAAGAGTGGCGAGGCCTTTTCCACCTAGGCGAAAAAAAAAAAGATTAATTTTAAATGTAAGTCATAGTAAATGTTTTTACTGTTTTACAATAGCAAGATTATATCAAAAATAATAATTTTTATATTATGTTTTATGTAGGTCCAATATGAATTTTCAAAGATATATTTTTTTTTGTTAGAATATTTTTAATTTTTTTTCTCAAAATTGAATTTTTTTATACTTTGAGTAATAAATAATATTGAAACTAAAGATGTTTATTTCCGCCATTATTTTATTGTTATAAAAGGTGTTCTACATCAGTTCTTTGAATAAGAATATCAAGTTTTTGGTTTAAGTTAAGAATAGGAAGGAAAATCCGTGAAATTAACTAATATTATTTCAATATGTTAGATTTGAGGGAATTCATAGCTTACACGCAAGGAGGACTCATACCATTTGTACAAGGAAACCAGGCAACTTAAGAGTGTGAAACGGTTGCTTATGCTATTTTACACTTGAAGTCGCATGATCTCCTTATGTTAATGGTAGGAATCCTTCATGTCTGTAAACTATGTATAGTCAAGGCAAGGATAAAGGACGCGCGTGGAAACGCTCTGCGTAACGTAGCTTTATGCGTGCTGACAACCAATAGCCCAGGACTTTTAGGGTTTGACCTAGAACATTTGAACATTTAGATGAAAATTGGTACATGTGTTTTTTTTGACCCAACAAAAAATATACTAAAATTCCCCTGCTGTAGAGCGCGAGCTTTCTCCGCCATCTTGGAAAATGGCCGCCGGGAGTGCCAGCTACAATGGATTCCACGTTCTTCTTCAAAAATTATGAAAATTGGTAAACATTATGAATGGAACCACATGAACATCGTGGCCAAATTTTACAGCTCTGTGTTCAATAGTTTGGTCGCCATATTGGAAAATGGCCGCCGTTAATGCTAAGTACAGTATATTTCACCATGTTGTTGGAAAATTATGAAAATTGATAGGTATTACAATCAGAGCTGTGTGAACCTCATAGTAAAATATTGAAGCCAATAATCAGATATTTTGGCCGCCATATTGGAAAATGGCCGCCATCAATGTCATATAGATACAGTATATGGTTCAAAAATTATGAAAATTGGTAATAATTATGTTGAAGACCGTCTAAACATCATACTTGAATATTGAAGACGTGCTACTGATAGTTTGGGCGCCATCTTCGAAAATGACTGCTGAAAATGCTAAATATATTTCAAATATATAAATCTTTTAGAAATTCCTATTTTGAATAGATTATTTTCATTAACGTAATAAACAACAAAAATTGGATATCTCGAAGTCGAAATTATCGACGCCATCTTTAAAAATGGCCACATGAATATCATTGCCCTAAATTCTGAAAGAAAGAAAAGTTATTCTAAGCTGTTATTCTCAACATGTTGATTAGAGAATATGATTTAATATGGGGTTTATACATTCTATTGTTGTTTAAGATTAGAATTTAGACAAATCTCTAGCATTTCATACATATACATCGTCATCCTAAAGATTTTTCATAACAATTGCATGTCTGAACCCTTGATTAGGCGCTACACCTAGTTGGGGGCCTTATCAGCGCCCCTCCCCATCATATTAAAAATTGAACCTGCGGAACCGCCATTATGGCACACGAGATCGGCCAGTGGGACCAACAAACGCCACTTGAGCAGGTGACAGAAGCTGGACACCGTCAGCGGCGAACCCAGTCAGGAGGTGGTCGGTGAAGGGAAAGGATTAAGGCAGCAGAAGACTCCAGGGGACGGGTGAGTTCTCTCCAAGCACAACAGTGCCATATGGCCCAAAAACAAATAGTGTATCCGCGACCCCCAGACGGTTGCCAATAGCGGGAGCGAGCCATGGCATTACCTGGGCGGGGGCGAAGCGGCCCAGCTTAAGAGAACATTTCATTCATTTACGTGCTGTAACTGGGTGTGGATATGATAAGGCGTGGTTCAAAGTAATGACAGATAATCAACATCTTACAAATTTGTTGCGCTTTTTTAATGACCATATTGCATCCAGGGAAGCCATAGCTGCTGCCGAAGAGAGATTTCTTTTCGCTTTTTTAGGGTGATAATTGACACGTCACGCTTCAACTATGTAGATATTACACGTATAATGGAACCGTTGCTACATATACTGTTAAGTACTCATTTGATATCGCTAAGCTTCATCCAACAACCGACACTACAAAACTACATTTTTTCCGAGCGTATCTTCAAGTCCAAAATAGCTAGGAAACGATCTAATCCCATTCACACCATTCTCCTTCCGGCATCAGATGATTTTGTAACACTCATTATTTGTACCTGCAGTCTGCAGAGCATCTTATATAAAGAACTGTGAATGTAGACGATCTGGATTAGCTTGCTGGGCAATGTGTGGTCATTGTCAAGGTATTAGCCGTAATAAAAAATCTTCAGGATGACGAGAAATATGAACGAAATGTTAAAAATGTGTCTTAAATCTAATCCTTAACGACACTAGAATGTATATACCCCATATAAAACGGTTTTTCCTAACCAAAATCCGAGTAAAATGGCTTTCCTTTTCTTTTTTCCAGATTTTAGGATAGTAATATTTCAGCGACCATTTTTGAAGATGGGTCGATAATTTAGACTCGAAAATAGTTATTTTTATGGTGTTTTATACGTTCATGAAAATCATCTACTCAATAAAAAAATGCCGAAAAAATTTATATATCGGTAATATATTTGGCACTTCGAGCAGTCATTTTCGAAGATGGCGCCCAAACTATCAGTAGCACGTCTTCAATATTCAAGTATGATGTTTAGACGGTCTTCAACATAATAGTTACCAAGTTTCATAATTTTTCAACCATTTACTGTATCTAAATGGCATTGATGGCGGCCATTTTCCAACATGGCGGCTAAACTATCTGACTAATGGCTTCAATATTTTACTATGAGTTTCACGCTGCTCTGATTGTAATACGTATCAATTTTCATAATTTTCCAACAACATGGTGAAATATACTGTACCTAGCATTCACGGCGGCTATTTTCCAATATGGAGACCAAACTATTAAACACAAAACTGTAAAATTTTGCCATGATGTTCATGTGGTTCTAATCATAATTTGTACCAATTTTCATAATTTTTGAAGAAGAACGTGGAATACATTGTAGCTGTAATTCACGGCGGCCATTTTCCAAGATGGCGGCGAAAGCTCGCGCTCTACAGCAGGGGACTTTTAGTATATTTTTTGTTGGGTCAAAAACGACACATGTACCAATTTTCATCTTTATGTTCAAATGTTCTAGGTCAAGCCCTTTTTTGGCCTATCTGTCCTGGCCTACAATGAATGGAAGGAATTTTCAGTTTCAAGATTTAAAATCCAGAAAATCAGCATTCTTTTCGTCTGTTGTCAGCACGCACAAAACTATAACAAACCTCCATGGTCAAGCTTTGTGTGTGCGTTCGAACGTCATCAATGATGTCAATCCTGTACAGATGTATATGTCAAGAAACTGCGAGAATGTGAATTTTGCCTGCCTCCTAGACAGCCCCGTATTTGTTTACCTCTTAGGATAATCGTGTAAAAGTGAAATAAAAGTCATAATTTTTTTTTGAGGTGGCTCAAATTTCCATTAAAAGGACAGAATTTGTAGATTCACTATTTAGGATTTAGATAAAAACGGTCTGGATATTGCAGGAATACGTAGATGAAAGATATGGAACTGTATATGCACCAACTCGGACTAATTAACTTTTTGCCAATTTTAGTTGTTGCTTAATACAGTACCATCAGGGAATAAGCTATAGCAACAGTCACAATAATCCCACAGTAACAAACATAACCATTAGAAGAGTTTTTCATTCTTGCCAACACAATGTGTTAAATTTTTATCATACCACGTGCTAAATTTGCGGTAACATAAAGATCATCTATAACATATGTTAATGAATGATTTGATTCTATAGTTTAGCAACTTTTGCTTCAATAACAGTAATTAAATTAAATACCTCAACAATTCATAGCAATTTAGACAAATAAACAAACGGCAATGTGAACTGTGGAGATAGCGAACAACGTAACCCTCCGTTGCTGACGCGGTTACGTTGGAAAAATCTGCGCTGATGTAAACATGGAAATTATTTGACTAATTAAATTACATAACGACACTGTCCTCCTGGATTAATCAGCACCACCGTTACTTATATTTATGAATTAACAAAATCCACTGTTGGTAACAAATAGTTAAACTGCGCTAACGTAAACACCACGACTCTGCCGTAGGGAAAACATATTAAAGTTATAGTCATCTTACCAGTAGTATTTTGAAGTTTTCACAGGATGAAAAGCACTATCTTTATTTCAACAGGCTAATAATTTGAATAGGTATGCCATTTATTACATCAAATTAGAAGGGCAGACGGAAAATACAGCATAAAAAAACCTAGGGTTAACCCGGTTAGGCTAAGTTTCTAGCATAAAATTGAGCAGACTATATACAGGATTCCAAAACAAATTAGAGCCGGAAATCAGCCTTTTTAATAATCTTTAAAGAAAGAGGAACAACACTATATGAGACTATAATTACATAGAGTAACTAAAATAGGGCAATGGCAGCCCTCTGCCTTCGGCTGTATTACGCTCCATGGGGAAATAACATGGGGTGCCATTAGTCTATAAAACTTAAGCCTTGGCCGTAAAGAACGTCGAAAAACTTTCTTCAAAAGATATAAAAACCTTTATTAACTGTAATTATTTACCTGAATTAATTTTTAGACGAAAATTCGACCTGATATCAAAGTCTTTGTTCTTAAGGGTGTTATAGATAATTAGCAAATCCAATCAAAGGTGTTCAAGCTCGGACAAAATACCAAAGTAATTAATTCTAGTTGCCTTACTGTCGTCTGCTATGAAATTAGGAATTTTCCACATAATAGCAAACGTTTGAAATATAACAACGTAACTTGTTAGCACCCACAAACCTAGGCCCTTCTAGTTTTCAACGAGAACGAAATGAAGAAATAGGTTTAAGCGCGCTATAAGGTTAGGCTGACTTCTGACCCAAAATTAATTTTTGACGTACTTTCTTAATTAGTTAAAGTACAATATTTAGACTTCATTAATTAAAAATCGAAACAGGTAAGTTTCTCATTTAAGAAATGCTTGTTAATTTAAAAGTATTCCGAAAACTAACTTCGCTATAGTTTTTCCGTATGGCCTGTAACAATTGCCTTAAAAAACCGAAAATATTTTAATGCTTTTTCTAAGGGAATCCAAACCCTAAAAGGTGTGACTTTTTCTTTAACATTACGGAAGGGTATCAAGTCATATCTAGAAGGGCCTACCGGCCCTGTAGAATACCATGTTATGTGCCCTCCCCTGGTTTCTATTAGGGATGAACCGGTACCGATACCATATCGGTATCGGTACCGATACTCGGGGTTTCCCGATAGTATCGGATCGGTTGGTTCGATAACGATACTAAACCGATACTCGTTTAAAATGCGTTATATGGCGCTACATGACATTTTTAGGTCTTTTAGTAACGTAATGATGGTGATAATATCTCATTTCTATGAAATTCAATCGCGACGAATTCTCATTTATATAAAAAGTACCTGAATTTAGTTTATCTAACAAATGATAAGCGAAAATCTTTCTTAGTACGCGCCTACTACTCTAGGGATGGACCGATACCATATCGGTATCGGTTGAAGTATCGGGTTTTGGATCATAGTGAGTAAATATTGGTATCAATCGGTATCGGTTCATGTTTGTACCGGTATCGATCGGTATCGGGTTAAGCCTGGTTTGGTTCCTATATAACCAAACGAAGTAAAATTTAGTTGAAAAGAAACAAAAATGTAGTTTCTCGATGCGCTAACCCTAATATCTAAAAACGTTTAAATTTCTATTTTAGAGTACCTTCTGGAGTAATATTTATCTTCTTGCGAAACGTAACCAGAGAAATTTAAACTAAAATATTAGTCGATATATTTTTCAGTAGATAATAAGTTGACATTAATAATTCGATTGCACCGAGTTTAAAAAAATTGGTATTGATATCTGCTAATTAACGATATTGGCCAATCCGTTAACAATAATTTTTCAAATATTTTCAATAAAACGGTTCAAACCCTTAGGAAAAGATTAGTTTTGAAATGAGTTAAATTAAATTTTACATATATGGTCTAACTAGCTGTTACCCGTAGCGTGTAAAAAGAAGTTCTATTAAAATTATATAAAAAATGGGTAGATTTTACTGATAACTAATATTTCTGTAGCACCCTAGGAGTCAAGGCACTCGGCGTTGCCCGTTAGCCCGTCAGGATATTTTTTATTACTTTTCATGCAGACATTATTCCCTAAAGAAGAGTTTTTAAATTTCTGGCCGCCATTTAAACAGATGGTAAAAAATAGAACCCGAAAGACCATTCAGCCCGTCTATAAAATAAAGGAAACCAGTGTACTAAATATCTGTGAAATCGGTTGAAACGCGTGGACGTTGTAGCACAGAGAGGATTTTTACATATTATGGCGCCATTTATTGAGATGGCGTCGGATTGGAAAAATCTTTCGTAAGCGCCTACTTCTTATGAGTAACGGTCCTGCAAATCTTTAGCCTTCAAGAGCAAGCGGTTTTAGCTGGGCATTGATTATCAATCAGTCTGTCTGTCAGGACTTTGTTTTATATAGTTATAGATTTATTTATTGTATATAATTTATTGCTTTAGCGAAATGTATAATGAAATTTATGTATACTAAATCCATTTCGGTTTAAAAAATAAATAGCTAGCATCATTTTCGAGCAATTGTTTTTGATTTTGGAGAAACTAATTTTCTAATTAAGCAACGTATGCGAATCGCCGAACTTATTTGCGAGAAAATAGCATACCCGGATCTAGAGAAAGTCGAAGTAAGTGTGACATTTCCAAAATTTAGGGATCTTAATAATATCATTCCTTATTTTAAGTCTCTCTAAGACAGTGATGGAGTGAGTAGAGGATTAGAATTAATTGCAGACCTGTAACATGTCTATAAATGAGGTAAAATTACAGTTCTAAATTAGCAGTTGCATTTCTAATTTTCCATCACTTTTGCAGACCTGTAACATATCTATAAAAACGGTCAAATTACAGTTTTAAACTAACAGCTGGTATTTCTACCTTTGCATGGCGTTTGCAGAATTGCGCTGCATATTTCTGCCAGTCTAGACAATTAACAGTTAACAAACAGAAAATGTAGAAACGGCAGTCAATTGCAGTTCTAGAATTGCTGTGAAATTTTCCCGTTTTTTGAGCTGCAGAAATGTAGCCTTAATGGTTACAGCGTGGTAGCGATAAAAAAGCGCGTATGCAGATGAATTACAGCTTAAAATTTTTGTACGGGAAGTCAACTTCGAGCGCTCCATAAATTTTTATCTGCTTCTGTTAGGTATTAATATTACTGCTTTATTTTCCTAAACTTTGAATAAGCAATTGGTTAGGCCTAAAAAGGCATCTTAAAAAAGCTTTACTCATTCATCTCAATAAGATCTTTTGATCTAATACTGTCACGTCTCGATCCTAAAAATATTTAAACCACCATAAAAGATAGAAAATTGAAACATTTTTGGTCAGAAAATTGAAACATTTTTGGTCATAAAAGGGCCAGTATTGTATATACAGTTATCAAAAGTTTATCAGATATGTTTCAATAAGTATGACACTGCCTATACTTCGTAATGCTAGAGACTTACTGAGAGCTAGTTCGAGAATGACTCGAGAATTGAATACACTCGGTTTTGCAGTCCAACTTCACCGATTAAGACAAGATCTACTATCACCATGGCGCTCGAAATGTGAAGGAAATTGCGAACCAAAGTACTTTAGCCGAGGGGTCCGTCATTGCCAAAAAATCCCGTACGCTCAGGGAAAAATCCAAAAACAAATCCAAAATTCCAGTGAAAATACAAAAAGGACTTTGTATTTTTTGAAAAATCCGAAGATCTTTCAAAAGTTTCAAAATATATAAAATTAAGTAAAAAATCCAAAAATCCACCGAAAATTCAGAAAAAAATCCAAAAATCCACCGAAAATCCAGAAAAAAATCCAAAAATACCGAAATTTTTTTTAGAAATCCAAAATAACATGTTAAATCCGGGAGTGTGTTCGAATTTTTTTAGAAATCCAAAATTTTGTGAAAATCCACAAAAAAATCCAAAATTTTGTGAAAATCCAAAAAAAATCCAAAATTTTCAAATTCACAAATCCAGGAAGACGATAAAAATTACAGTTAAAAATACAAAATCCTAAAAAAAATACGAAATCCCAAAACAAATTACGAAATCCCGAAAAAATACAAAATCCCCGAAAAAATACAAAATCCCGAAAAAAAAATACAAAATCCCGACAAAAAATACAAAATCCCGACAAAAAGTACGAAATTCCACGAAAAAATTCAAAAATCGAATGGTTTTTTTGAAAATCCTACTGGATTTTGGATTTTTATAAAAAAAATTGACAAATCCATATAAATAAAAAAAAATACGTAAAAATCCATAAAAATCCGAGGGATTTAAAAATCCCGTACGTTTTTTTTTCGAATGACGGACCCCTCGACTTTAGCGCTACAGCAGTTTTCCTGGTTGCGAATAGACGTAAAACAAGCCTGTCGGGACCCTTCCTTTCTGTTGTAATCGGTTTTTAGCTACAAGTTTTAAAGACTTTTTCGATTATGTTCTGTGAGTGTGTATGTTGTGGATGTTAGATAGACGAAAAGACCTTTTTAGCTAGATGTGGTAAGAACTTGTACATGTACCTAAACAGTTGGACCATCTCAGATGTTAATTTAGCAAGTCAGAAAAGCGTGTATTCAGATAAATTACAGCTTAATATTTTTGTAAGGGATGAGTACAAGTTGGGAATCCAAAATAAACCTCTCCAAGTTGAGACGCAATTTAGAGGCTATTTTTAAATATTAAAAAAAATATAATTGATATTTATTAATTTAATCGTCATTAATTTACCTTAATTCTAGTTAAATCGTTTTAAGGAACTTTATTCCTAAAATAATTTTAAACATAACTATTGTTGACGTTTGAACTCAAGCGTAAGCCTCTTTAAAATTTTTTGGAAATTTAGGGTATATAAGGCGACTGATTCACAATAATTGATAGGCAAACCCGCAATAACCCTGCAAAGCATCTGAAACGCGCCTGCAATGATCCTGCAAAGAATATGAAATGCACCTGCAATTATCCTACAAAGTATCTGAAATGCACCTGCAATGATCCTGCGAAGTATCTGAAATGCACCTGCAATGATCCTGCGAAGTATCTGAAATGCACCTGCAATGATCCTGCGAAGTATCTGAAACGCATCTGATATTATTCCACAAAGTATCTAAATCGCACCTGCAATGATCCTACAAAGAATCTCAAACGCGGCTGCAATGACCCTGCAAAGTATCTGAAAAGAGCCTGCAATGATCCTGCAAAGAATCTGAAACGCGCCTGCAATTATTCTACAGAGTATCTGAAATGCACCTGCAATGATCCTGCGAAGTATCTGAAACGCGGCTGCAATGATCCTACAAAGTATCTGAAACGCACCTGCAATTATCCTACAAAGTATCCGAAATACGCCTGCAATGATCCTAAAAAGTATCTGAAACGCGCCTGCAATGATCCTGAAAAGTATATGAAAACCGCCTGCAATTTTCCTACAAAGTATATGAAAAGCGCCTGCAATTATCCTACAAAGTATAGGAAATGCTCCTGCAATTATCCTAAAAATATCTGAAAAGTACCTACTATTATCCTACAAAGTATCTGAAACGCGCCTGTAATTATCCTACAAAGTATCTGAAATTCGGCTGCAATGATCCTAAAAATTATCTGAAAAGCACCTGCAATGATCCTACAAAGCATCTGAAACGCGCCAATAATGATCCTGAAAAGTATCTGAAACACGACTGCAATTGGACTACAAAGTATATGAAAAGCGCCTTCAATTATCCTAAAAAGTACCTGAAACGCGCCTGCAATGATCCTGAAAAGTACCTGAAACACGCCTGCAATTATCCTAAAAAGTATCTGAAACGCGCCTGCAATGATCCTGAAAAGTACCAGAAACACACCTGCAATTTGTCTATAAAGTATATGAAAAGCGCCTGCAATTATCCTAAAAAGTATCTGAAACGCGCCTGCAATGATCCTGAAAAGTACCAGAAACACACCTGCAATTTTCCTACAAATTATATGAAACACGCCTGCAATTTTCATACAAAGTATATGAAACGCTCCTGAAAAGTATCTGAAATGCGCCTGCAATTATCCTACAAAGTATCTGAAAATCACCTGAAATTATCCTACAAAGTATTTGAAACGCGCCTGCAATTATCCTACAAAGTATCTGAAACGCGCCTGCAATTATCCTAAAAAGTATCTGAAAAGCACCTGCAATTATCGTACAAATTAAAGTATCTGAAACGCGACTGTAATGGTCCTTAAAAGTATTTGAAACGCGGCTGCAATGATCCTGCAAAGTATTTGAAACGCGGCTGCAATTATCCTACAAAGTATCTGAAACGCAGCTGCAATGACCCTGCAAAGTATCTGAAACGCGACTGCAATTATCCCACATAGTATCTGAAACGCGCCTGCAATTATCCTACAAAGTATCTGAAACGCGCCTGCAATTATCCTAAAATGTATCTGAAAAGCACCTGCAATTATCCTAAAAAGTATCTGAAAAGCACCTGCAATTATCGTACAAATTAAAGTATCTGAAACGCGCCTGTAATGGTCCTTAAAAGTATCTGAAACGCGGCTGCAATGATCCTGCAAAGTATTTGAAACGCGGCTGCAATTATCCTACAAAGTATCTGAAACGCAGCTGCAATGACCCTGCAAAGTATCTGAAACGCGACTGCAATTATCCCACATAGTATCTGAAACGCGCCTGCAATTATCCTACAAAGTATCTGAAACGCGCCTGCAATTATCCTAAAAAGTATCTGAAAAGCACCTGCAATTATCGTACAAATTAAAGTATCTGAAACGCGCCTGTAATGGTCCTTAAAAGTATCTGAAACGCGGCTGCAATGATCCTGCAAAGTATTTGAAACGCGGCTGCAATTATCCTACAAAGTATCTGAAACGCAGCTGCAATGACCCTGCAAAGTATCTGAAACGCGACTGCAATTATCCCACATAGTATCTGAAACGCGCCTGCAATTATCCTACAAAGTATCTGAAACGCGCCTGCAATTATCCTAAAAAGTATCTGAAAAGCACCTGCAATTATCGTACAAATTAAAGTATCTGAAACGCGCCTGTAATGGTCCTTAAAAGTATCTGAAACGCGGCTGCAATGATCCTGCAAAGTATTTGAAACGCGGCTGCAATTATCCTACAAAGTATCTGAAACGCAGCTGCAATGACCCTGCAAAGTATCTGAAACGCGACTGCAATTATCCCACATAGTATCTGAAACGCGCCTGCAATTATCCTACAAAGTATCTGAAACGCATCTGCAATTATCCTACAAAGAATATGAAACGCACCTACAATGATCCTGCAAAGTATCTGAAACACACCTGCAATTATCCGGCAAAGAATCGGAAATGCACCTGCTATTATCCTACAAAGTATCTGAAACGCGCCTGCAATGATCCAAAAAAGTATCTTAAACGCGCCTGCAATTTTCCTACAAAGTATATGAAACGCGCCTGCAATTATCCTTAAAAGTATCCGAAACACGCCTGCAATTATCCTACAAAGAATATGAAACGCACCTACAATGATCCTGCAAAGTATCTGAAACACACCTGCAATTATCCGGCAAAGAATCGGAAATGCACCTGCTATTATCCTACAAAGTATCTGAAACGCGCCTGCAATGATCCAAAAATGTATCTGAAACGCGCCTGCAATTTTCCTACAAAGTATATGAAACGCGCCTGCAATTATCCTTAAAAGTATCCGAAACACGCCTGCAATTATCCTACAAACCTAGCAATTTCCGACTGTAACATGCATACAAATATCTGAAAGGTACCTGTAATGAGCCTACAAACATCCTGATTCCTTACGGGAGTTACTATTTCCCCTCTGTTTTCTAGCTGTAAGGTAACTATTTTATGACTCTAGAGTAGCTAAATTTTGTATACTGCTGTACTGAGTTTTCCAACGGAAGATATTTTTTCTGCAAAACGTCTAAAATGTTCTGCAATGCTCTCTGGAATGCATCTTAATTTTGTCTGAAGTTGAACCTTTTTCAGGTTTATTCCAGAATTTTTCCAGAATATTCCAGTTTATTTGCAATATATTGCAGATTCTAAAAAAATCTAAATAACAGCAAAATGCAGCCGTAAATTTTTGTACGGGTACTGTTTTGAAAACATTCCACGAATCTACAATCCAGGCCCTTAATATGTGGTTAAAATTTCAAAGAGATCCATCAATTAGTTTATTTTATAAAAAATAAAGTTTCCATAAAATTATTCAGTCATTTTGGCAAAAAAGGGGAAATTTTCCCATAGGAATAACATGGGAAATGTTTGCTGTGATAGCCAAAGTGACTCGACCATTTTTTGAAGCCTATTTATTCGATAGGTCTGAAAATGGTTTTTAATGAAAGGTCGAACATTAAACTGGTGCCTTTTGAAGTTTCATTAAAAACAATTAAGTTGAAGTATTGTTTTTCTTAATTTTAATTACATACTCTAAATTACGTTGTTTACCCTAAACTGTGGAACATACGACTTTTTAGTGGTATGGGTTAGGTAGTCGTTTCACCCCAATCATACGCCTTTATAGACGATTATACTAGGTTAGCGATCAAGGGTGATTGAACTAGGTTAGCGATCAAGGGTGATTGAACTAGGCTAGCGATCAAGGGTAATTGAACTAGGTTAGCGATCAAGGGTAATTGAACTAGGTTAGCGATCAAGGGTAATTGAACTAGGTTAGCGATCAAGGGAGATTGAACTAGGTTAGCGATCAAGGGTGATTGAACTAGGTTAGCGATCAAGGGTGATTGAACTAGGTTAGCGATCAAGGGTGATTGAACTAGGTTAGCGATCAAGGGTGATTGAACTAGGTTAGCGATCAAGGTTAATTGAACTAGGTTAGCGATCAATGGTGATTGAACTAGGTAAGCGATCAAGGGTGATTGAACTAGACTAGCAATCAAGGGTGATTGAACTAGGTTAGCGATCAAGGGTGCTTGAACTAGGTTAGCGATCAAGGTTAATTGAACTAGGTTAGCGATCAAGAGTGATTGATCTAGGTTAGCGATCAAGAGTGATTGATCTAGGTTAGCGATCAAGGATGATTGAACTAGGTAAGCGATCAAGGGTGATTGAACTAGGCTAGTGATCAAGGGTGATTGAACTAGGTTAGCGAGCCTCTCCCTCTAACACGTAACCTAAAGTTTATATTATCTTATTGGGTCACTCAGACTACGTTTTCAGGACGTTGCTGACGGGGACGGCGAAAAATACGTATTTCATTTTTACCTCTGTCGCTATGACCTGCCTCTTCTTTCACACCGCCCCCGTCCCTTGGAAGGGGGTCCGGAACTTTTGACGAGCGCCCACATTACTATTATTTTAAAAGCCTATTGTTTCTACCGAGTAGTTCGACATTCCCTAAAAGCCGTACGGGATATCCTGCATTTCGCGGAGATTTAATTTTAGAAGTAGGAATGGACAACAGAGTAATGTGGGCGCTCGTCAAAAGTTCCGGACCCCCTTCCAAGGGACGGGGGCGGTGTGAAAGAAGAGGCGGGTCATAGCGACAGAGGTAAAAATGAAATACGTATTTTTCGCCGTCCCCGTCAGCAACGTCCTGAAAACGTAGTCTGAGTGACCCAATAAGATAATATAAACTTTAGGTTACGTGTTAGAGGGAGAGGCTCGCTAACCTAGTTCAATCACCCTTGATCACTAGCCTAGTTCAATCACCCTTGATCGCTTACCTAGTTCAATCATCCTTGATCGCTAACCTAGATCAATCACTCTTGATCGCTAACCTAGATCAATCACTCTTGATCGCTAACCTAGTTCAATTAACCTTGATCGCTAACCTAGTTCAAGCACCCTTGATCGCTAAACTAGTTCAATCACCCTTGATCGCTTACCTAGTTCAATCACCATTGATCGCTAACCTAGTTCAATTAACCTTGATCGCTAAACTAGTTCAATTAACCTTGATCGCTAACCTAGTTCAATCACCCTTGATCGCTAACCTAGTTCAATCACCCTTGATCGCTAACCTAGTTCAATCACCCTTGATCGCTAACCTAGTTCAATCACCCTTGATCGCTAACCTAGTTCAATCTCCCTTGATCGCTAACCTAGTTCAATTACCCTTG
Source organism: Phalangium opilio (assembly GCF_054372755.1). Lineage (NCBI taxonomy): Eukaryota > Metazoa > Arthropoda > Arachnida > Opiliones > Phalangiidae > Phalangium > Phalangium opilio. Next base: position 449,241 of record NW_028324163.1, read on the forward strand.
ATCGCTAACCTAGTTCAATTACCCTTGATCGCTAACCTAGTTCAATTACCCTTGATCGCTAGCCTAGTTCAATCACCCTTGATCGCTAACCTAGTTCAATCACCCTTGATCGCTAACCTAGTATAATCGTCTATAAAGGCGTATGATTGGGGTGAAACGACTACCTAACCCATACCACTAAAAAGTCGTATGTTCCACAGTTTAGGGTAAACAACGTAATTTAGAGTATGTAATTAAAATTAAGAAAAACAATACTTCAACTTAATTGTTTTTAATGAAACTTCAAAAGGCACCAGTTTAATGTTCGACCTTTCATTAAAAACCATTTTCAGACCTATCGAATAAATAGGCTTCAAAAAATGGTCGAGTCACTTTGGCTATCACAGCAAACATTTCCCATGTTATTCCTATGGGAAAATTTCCCCTTTTTTGCCAAAATGACTGAATAATTTTATGGAAACTTTATTTTTTATAAAATAAACTAATTGATGGATCTCTTTGAAATTTTAACCACATATTAAGGGCCTGGATTGTAGATTCGTGGAATGTTTTCAAAACAGTACCCGTACAAAAATTTACGGCTGCATTTTGCTGTTATTTAGATTTTTTTAGAATCTGCAATATATTGCAAATAAACTGGAATATTCTGGAAAAATTCTGGAATAAACCTGAAAAAGGTTCAACTTCAGACAAAATTAAGATGCATTCCAGAGAGCATTGCAGAACATTTTAGACGTTTTGCAGAAAAAATATCTTCCGTTGGAAAACTCAGTACAGCAGTATACAAAATTTAGCTACTCTAGAGTCATAAAATAGTTACCTTACAGCTAGAAAACAGAGGGGAAATAGTAACTCCCGTAAGGAATCAGGATGTTTGTAGGCTCATTACAGGTACCTTTCAGATATTTGTATGCATGTTACAGTCGGAAATTGCTAGGTTTGTAGGATAATTGCAGGCGTGTTTCGGATACTTTTAAGGATAATTGCAGGCGCGTTTCATATACTTTGTAGGAAAATTGCAGGCGCGTTTCAGATACATTTTTGGATCATTGCAGGCGCGTTTCAGATACTTTGTAGGATAATAGCAGGTGCATTTCCGATTCTTTGCCGGATAATTGCAGGTGTGTTTCAGATACTTTGCAGGATCATTGTAGGTGCGTTTCATATTCATTGTAGGATAATTGCAGGCGTGTTTCGGATACTTTTAAGGATAATTGCAGGCGCGTTTCATATACTTTGTAGGAAAATTGCAGGCGCGTTTAAGATACTTTTTTGGATCATTGCAGGCGCGTTTCAGATACTTTGTAGGATAATAGCAGGTGCATTTCCGATTCTTTGCCGGATAATTGCAGGTGTGTTTCAGATACTTTGCAGGATCATTGTAGGTGCGTTTCATATTCTTTGTAGGATAATTGCAGATGCGTTTCAGATACTTTGTAGGATAATTGCAGGCGCGTTTCAGATACTATGTGGGATAATTGCAGTCGCGTTTCAGATACTTTGCAGGGTCATTGCAGCTGCGTTTCAGATACTTTGTAGGATAATTGCAGCCGCGTTTCAAATACTTTGCAGGATCATTGCAGCCGCGTTTCAGATACTTTTAAGGACCATTACAGGCGCGTTTCAGATACTTTAATTTGTACGATAATTGCAGGTGCTTTTCAGATACTTTTTAGGATAATTGCAGGCGCGTTTCAGATACTTTGTAGGATAATTGCAGGCGCGTTTCAGATACTATGTGGGATAATTGCAGTCGCGTTTCAGATACTTTGCAGGGTCATTGCAGCTGCGTTTCAGATACTTTGTAGGATAATTGCAGCCGCGTTTCAAATACTTTGCAGGATCATTGCAGCCGCGTTTCAGATACTTTTAAGGACCATTACAGGCGCGTTTCAGATACTTTAATTTGTACGATAATTGCAGGTGCTTTTCAGATACTTTTTAGGATAATTGCAGGCGCGTTTCAGATACTTTGTAGGATAATTGCAGGCGCGTTTCAGATACTATGTGGGATAATTGCAGTCGCGTTTCAGATACTTTGCAGGGTCATTGCAGCTGCGTTTCAGATACTTTGTAGGATAATTGCAGCCGCGTTTCAAATACTTTGCAGGATCATTGCAGCCGCGTTTCAGATACTTTTAAGGACCATTACAGGCGCGTTTCAGATACTTTAATTTGTACGATAATTGCAGGTGCTTTTCAGATACTTTTTAGGATAATTGCAGGTGCTTTTCAGATACTTTTTAGGATAATTGCAGGTGCTTTTCAGATACTTTTTAGGATAATTGCAGGCGCGTTTCAGATACTTTGTAGGATAATTGCAGGCGCGTTTCAGATACTATGTGGGATAATTGCAGTCGCGTTTAAGATACTTTGCAGGGTCATTGCAGCTGCGTTTCAGATACTTTGTAGGATAATTGCAGCCGCGTTTCAGATACTTTTAAGGACCATTACAGGCGCGTTTCAGATACTTTAATTTGTACGATAATTGCAGGTGCTTTTCAGATACTTTTTAGGATAATTGCAGGTGCTTTTCAGATACTTTTTAGGATAATTGCAGGCGCGTTTCAGATACTTTGTAGGATAATTGCAGGCGCGTTTCAGATACTATGTGGGATAATTGCAGTCGCGTTTCAGATACTTTGCAGGGTCATTGCAGCTGCGTTTCAGATACTTTGTAGGATAATTGCAGCCGCGTTTCAAATACTTTGCAGGATCATTGCAGCCGCGTTTCAGATACTTTTAAGGACCATTACAGGCGCGTTTCAGATACTTTAATTTGTACGATAATTGCAGGTGCTTTTCAGATACTTTGTAGGATAATTGCAGGCGCGTTTCAGATACTTTGTAGGATAATTGCAGGCGCGTTTCAGATACTATGTGGGATAATTGCAGTCGCGTTTCAGATACTTTGCAGGGTCATTGCAGCTGCGTTTCAGATACTTTGTAGGATAATTGCAGCCGCGTTTCAAATACTTTGCAGGATCATTGCAGCCGCGTTTCAGATACTTTTAAGGACCATTACAGGCGCGTTTCAGATACTTTAATTTGTACGATAATTGCAGGTGCTTTTCAGATACTTTTTAGGATAATTGCAGGCGCGTTTCAGATACTTTGTAGGATAATTGCAGGCGCGTTTCAGATACTATGTGGGATAATTGCAGTCGCGTTTCAGATACTTTGCAGGGTCATTGCAGCTGCGTTTCAGATACTTTGTAGGATAATTGCAGCCGCGTTTCAAATACTTTGCAGGATCATTGCAGCCGCGTTTCAGATACTTTTAAGGACCATTACAGGCGCGTTTCAGATACTTTAATTTGTACGATAATTGCAGGTGCTTTTCAGATACTTTTTAGGATAATTGCAGGTGCTTTTCAGATACTTTTTAGGATAATTGCAGGTGCTTTTCAGATACTTTTTAGGATAATTGCAGGCGCGTTTCAGATACTTTGTAGGATAATTGCAGGCGCGTTTCAGATACTATGTGGGATAATTGCAGTCGCGTTTAAGATACTTTGCAGGGTCATTGCAGCTGCGTTTCAGATACTTTGTAGGATAATTGCAGCCGCGTTTCAGATACTTTTAAGGACCATTACAGGCGCGTTTCAGATACTTTAATTTGTACGATAATTGCAGGTGCTTTTCAGATACTTTTTAGGATAATTGCAGGTGCTTTTCAGATACTTTTTAGGATAATTGCAGGCGCGTTTCAGATACTTTGTAGGATAATTGCAGGCGCGTTTCAGATACTTTGTAGGAAAATTACAGGCGCGTTTCAGATACTTTGTAGGATAATTTCAGGTGCTTTTCAGATACTTTTTAGGATAATTGCAGGTGCTTTTCAGATACATTTTAGGATAATTGCAGGCGCGTTTCAGATACTTTGTAGGATAATTGCAGGCGCGTTTCAGATACTATGTGGGATAATTGCAGTCGCGTTTCAGATACTTTGCAGGGTCATTGCAGCTGCGTTTCAGATACTTTGTAGGATAATTGCAGCCGCGTTTCAAATACTTTGCAGGATCATTGCAGCCGCGTTTCAAATACTTTTAAGGACCATTACAGTCGCGTTTCAGATACTTTAATTTGTACGATAATTGCAGGTGCTTTTCAGATACTTTTTAGGATAATTGCAGGCGCGTTTCAGATACTTTGTAGGATAATTGCAGGCGCGTTTCAAATACTTTGTAGGATAATTTCAGGTGATTTTCAGATACTTTGTAGGATAATTGCAGGCGCATTTCAGATACTTTTCAGGAGCGTTTCATATACTTTGTAGGAAAATTGCAGGCGTGTTTCATATAATTTGTAGGAAAATTGCAGGTGTGTTTCTGGTACTTTTCAGGATCATTGCAGGCGCGTTTCAGATACTTTTTAGGATAATTGCAGGCGCTTTTCATATACTTTATAGACAAATTGCAGGTGTGTTTCTGGTACTTTTCAGGATCATTGCAGGCGCGTTTCAGATACTTTTTAGGATAATTGCAGGCGTGTTTCAGGTACTTTTCAGGATCATTATTGGCGCGTTTCAGATGCTTTGTAGGATCATTGCAGGTGCTTTTCAGATAATTTTTAGGATCATTGCAGCCGAATTTCAGATACTTTGTAGGATAATTACAGGCGCGTTTCAGATACTTTGTAGGATAATAGTAGGTACTTTTCAGATATTTTTAGGATAATTGCAGGAGCATTTCCTATACTTTGTAGGATAATTGCAGGCGCTTTTCATATACTTTGTAGGAAAATTGCAGGCGGTTTTCATATACTTTTCAGGATCATTGCAGGCGCGTTTCAGATACTTTTTAGGATCATTGCAGGCGTATTTCGGATACTTTGTAGGATAATTGCAGGTGCGTTTCAGATACTTTGTAGGATCATTGCAGCCGCGTTTCAGATACTTCGCAGGATCATTGCAGGTGCATTTCAGATACTCTGTAGAATAATTGCAGGCGCGTTTCAGATTCTTTGCAGGATCATTGCAGGCTCTTTTCAGATACTTTGCAGGGTCATTGCAGCCGCGTTTGAGATTCTTTGTAGGATCATTGCAGGTGCGATTTAGATACTTTGTGGAATAATATCAGATGCGTTTCAGATACTTCGCAGGATCATTGCAGGTGCATTTCAGATACTTCGCAGGATCATTGCAGGTGCATTTCAGATACTTTGTAGGATAATTGCAGGTGCATTTCATATTCTTTGCAGGATCATTGCAGGCGCGTTTCAGATGCTTTGCAGGGTTATTGCGGGTTTGCCTATCAATTATTGTGAATCAGTCGCCTTATATACCCTAAATTTCCAAAAATTTTTAAAGAGGCTTACGCTTGAGTTCAAACGTCAACAATAGCTATGTTTAAAATTATTTTAGGAATAAAGTTCCTTAAAACGATTTAACTAGAATTAAGGTAAATTAATGACGATTAAATTAATAAATATCAATTATATTTTTTTTAATATTTAAAAATAGCCTCTAAATTGCGTCTCAACTTGGAGAGGTTTATTTTGGATTCCCAACTTGTACTCATCCCTTACAAAAATATTAAGCTGTAATTTATCTGAATACACGCTTTTCTGACTTGCTAAATTAACATCTGAGATGGTCCAACTGTTTAGGTACATGTACAAGTTCTTACCACATCTAGCTAAAAAGGTCTTTTCGTCTATCTAACATCCACAACATACACACTCACAGAACATAATCGAAAAAGTCTTTAAAACTTGTAGCTAAAAACCGATTACAACAGAAAGGAAGGGTCCCGACAGGCTTGTTTTACGTCTATTCGCAACCAGGAAAACTGCTGTAGCGCTAAAGTCGAGGGGTCCGTCATTCGAAAAAAAAACGTACGGGATTTTTAAATCCCTCGGATTTTTATGGATTTTTACGTATTTTTTTTTATTTATATGGATTTGTCAATTTTTTTTATAAAAATCCAAAATCCAGTAGGATTTTCAAAAAAACCATTCGATTTTTGAATTTTTTCGTGGAATTTCGTACTTTTTGTCGGGATTTTGTATTTTTTGTCGGGATTTTGTATTTTTTTTTCGGGATTTTGTATTTTTTCGGGGATTTTGTATTTTTTCGGGATTTCGTAATTTGTTTTGGGATTTCGTATTTTTTTTAGGATTTTGTATTTTTAACTGTAATTTTTATCGTCTTCCTGGATTTGTGAATTTGAAAATTTTGGATTTTTTTTGGATTTTCACAAAATTTTGGATTTTTTTGTGGATTTTCACAAAATTTTGGATTTCTAAAAAAATTCGAACACACTCCCGGATTTAACATGTTATTTTGGATTTCTAAAAAAAATTTCGGTATTTTTGGATTTTTTTTCTGGATTTTCGGTGGATTTTTGGATTTTTTTCTGAATTTTCGGTGGATTTTTGGATTTTTTACTTAATTTTATATATTTTGAAACTTTTGAAAGATCTTCGGATTTTTCAAAAAATACAAAGTCCTTTTTGTATTTTCACTGGAATTTTGGATTTGTTTTTGGATTTTTCCCTGAGCGTACGGGATTTTTTGGCAATGACGGACCCCTCGGCTAAAGTACTTTGGTTCGCAATTTCCTTCACATTTCGAGCGCCATGGTGATAGTAGATCTTGTCTTAATCGGTGAAGTTGGACTGCAAAACCGAGTGTATTCAATTCTCGAGTCATTCTCGAACTAGCTCTCAGTAAGTCTCTAGCATTACGAAGTATAGGCAGTGTCATACTTATTGAAACATATCTGATAAACTTTTGATAACTGTATATACAATACTGGCCCTTTTATGACCAAAAATGTTTCAATTTTCTATCTTTTATGGTGGTTTAAATATTTTTAGGATCGAGACGTGACAGTATTAGATCAAAAGATCTTATTGAGATGAATGAGTAAAGCTTTTTTAAGATGCCTTTTTAGGCCTAACCAATTGCTTATTCAAAGTTTAGGAAAATAAAGCAGTAATATTAATACCTAACAGAAGCAGATAAAAATTTATGGAGCGCTCGAAGTTGACTTCCCGTACAAAAATTTTAAGCTGTAATTCATCTGCATACGCGCTTTTTTATCGCTACCACGCTGTAACCATTAAGGCTACATTTCTGCAGCTCAAAAAACGGGAAAATTTCACAGCAATTCTAGAACTGCAATTGACTGCCGTTTCTACATTTTCTGTTTGTTAACTGTTAATTGTCTAGACTGGCAGAAATATGCAGCGCAATTCTGCAAACGCCATGCAAAGGTAGAAATACCAGCTGTTAGTTTAAAACTGTAATTTGACCTTTTTTATAGATATGTTACAGGTCTGCAAAAGTGATGGAAAAGTAGAAATCCAGCTGCTAATTTAGAACTGTAATTTGACCGTTTTAATAGACATGTTACAGGTCTGCAAAAGTGATAGAAAAGTAGAAATACAGCTGCTAATTTAAAACTGCAATTTGACCACATTTATAGACATGTTACAGGTCTGCAAAAGTGATGGAAAATTAGAAATGCAACTGCTAATTTAGAACTGCAATTCTACCACATTTATAGACATGTTACAGATCTGCAAAAGTGATGGAACAGTAGAAATACAGCTGCCAATTTAAAACTTTAATTTGACCTAAATTGACCATTTTTATAGACATGTTACAGGTCTGCAAACGTGATGGAAAAGTAGAAATTCAGCTACCAACTTAAAAATGTAATTTAACCACATTTAGAGAGATATATTGCAGGTATTCAAAAGTAGGAAATTCTACTTTTGAATACCTGCAATATGTCTATAAATGTGGAATAGTTACAGTTTTAACTGGATTCCTACTTTTACATCACTTTTTCAGACTTGTAACATGTCTATAAATATGGTCAAATTACAGTTTTAAATTGGCAGCTCGATTTCTACTTTTCCATCACTTTTTCAGACTTGTAACATGTCTATACATGTAGTCAAATTACAGTTTTAAACTAGCATCTGGTATTTCTACTTTTCTATCACTTTTGCACTCCTGTAACATGTCTATAAAAATGGCAAAATTACAGTTTTAAATTGGCAGCTGGATTTCTTCTTTTCCATCACTTTTGTAGACCTGTTACATGTCTATAAATTTGGTCAAATTACAGTTTTAAATTGGCAGCTGGATTTCTGCTTTTCCATCACTTTTGTAGACCTGTTACATGTCTATAAATGTGGTCAAATTGCAGTTTTAAATTGGCAGCTGAATATCTACTTTTCCATAAGTTTTGCAGACCTGTAACATGTCTATAAATGAGGTAAAATTACAGTTTTAAATTGGCATCTGGATTTCTACTTTTCCATCACATTTGCAGGCCTGTAACATGTCTATAAATGTGGTCTAGTTGCAGTTTTAAACTAGCAGCTGGATTTCTACTTTTCCATCACTTTTGCAGATCTGTAACGTGTCTAAAACTGTGGTCAAATTACAGTTTTAAAAACTAGCAGCTGTTATTTCTACTTTTGCATCGCGTTTCCAGAATCGCGCTGCATATTTCTGCCAGTACAGACAATTAACAGATAATAAACAGAAAATGTAGAAACGGCAGACAATTTGCAGTTCTGGAATTGTTGTTAAATTTTCGCGTTTTTCGAGCTGCAGAAAATGTAGCCTTAATGTATACCTATTACAGCGTGATAGCGATAAAAAAGCGCGTATGCAGATGAATTACAGCCTAAAATTTTTGTACGGGTTAGGTCAAAATGGCGTCATCAGCATGATATCTAACCAAGAGCCGAACTTGTAAATAGTGATAATTTCATTGGGACCCCCCCCCCCAAAGCCCAATTTTCTTGGATACCCGGGGCTCCCTTTGGTCCAGGGTAAATAAATATAGAAACTTGAATATCATACTGAGGCATACAACTAATGTCAGAAAGCTGATTCTCGACCTTTTCAGGCTCCAGTTCTGTACATTCAAGAACTGTATCTGATTCTGGTCCATCTTTTCTTTTCAGAAAAGGACTTATTTTTCAAAATCCCATCTTTTTTCGTCCCTATTCCAGAAACTTCTAAAAGTTTTCACACCATCCCCACACGGGGTAAACATTATTCCTCGTCGCGCCATAGTTTTGAACCATAACAACAGGAACACGATATCTGATCATCGGAAACTACGAAATAATGACGGAGTCACTGTAAGTCTGTAACCCCACATCCACTAAAAAACACCAACAGAAATGCGTGCGAGACTTATGGGTGTCGAGGTAAAACCGCGTATTTTTACCATTTACTTTCACATTTGAGTCTTAAGCTCTTGATCCTAGAAACCGCGTCACACTCGCCTAAAGAGAGGGAAGGGAAAGGAGGCTAGGGAGTAAGGGAGCAAGCCCAAAACAAAATGTAAGGGAGGGAAGGATGCATTCCGGCCACAGTTTTGAGAGGAAATATTCGTCCTTTTATTTTTCCCCTTTTTTGAGAGCTGTTTTGGTCTACCGTTATGGGGTAGAGTTCTCATCGCCCCGAATATTTCAGGGTAGCGGTATTTCCAAGTCCTCCAGTGGCACCTAAACTACAAGAAAACACACTGGAAGGTTGCATATCAAGAGCTGACCTTGAATCTGGTGGTAGACATCGGACGTTTTGCGCAATTCCATTTCATTCGTCTCATTGTTCACAAAAGGATAAAAACCCCCAGCAATCGCTTTGTCTCTTATGCATTCATTTTGTTTGAAGATTGCGTATGGGGACTTAATTTCAACAATGTAGAGCTGATCTTCTATGCATACTAGACGATCTGGGCTGGCACCTAGGAAACTTAACTGTGGGTTTACAACCAAACCTACTGATGAGTTTTGTTGAGTTTGGATTTTTTCTAGGAATAAAGCAAACGCTGCTGATTCATGCCTTATCCCATGATCTAATGATTTGGCCTTAACAAATGATCTCTTTTGCAAAAATGTTTTTATCGCATCCATAGTTTTGTTATATTAAGTGGAAGTAAGTAAAAATCTATCAGTTATTTTATGTAACTTGTGCTTTAATGATATGAAATGACATTAAAACCAGAACGCGAGAGAACAACAAACGCTGGTAAAATTGTGACCACGCGTAAATACATAGAAACTAGATGAGTTATACAGATGTCGCCACTGTTTGACTGTGATCAATAGTCCCACGAAATTTATAGTTTTTCTTGGTCGTCAAACAAGTTTCTCTCCTTTTTGTGAATGTGCCAAACATAGACGCATAGTCTGTGACTTCTTTGTTTATGCCAAAATAGAAACTTGCTTTGCAAGCGGGTTTTAATCTCAATGTATTTAGCAACAGCCAAATCAACTTCTATACTCTTTAAAACCTTGACTTCGTTTTCTGTTAAGTTGCAAACACTTTCACCCGTTTTCCCAATCCACCCCCACAGTTTGTCAATTATATTTCCGTTTTGATTTATTCTTGGTTGAACTGGCACGCACCCATTTGACTTTATGATGCCAATAACCGTTAAATTTATGTTCATTTGTTCGAAGAGTGTTACAAGTTTGGTTAATTTTTCTCCTGATAATGGCTTAGCGTCGGCTGGCATAACATTGAAAGTGGATATCTGACTTCCCAAAGTACCCTTTTTTGGCTTTGCGGGATCGTGTCTCACTATTTCTAAATCATTGAACAATAGAGGTTCTTCAGTTCTTGGTTTTTTCACATACCACATTTGAAGGCGGATTGTAGAAACACCTCTTAGAGGTACTGTTTCTTTTCCTGCTCTTACGCAGTTCAGTAAATGATAATATAATATAATAATAAAAGCTTTATTCACAGGATATTCTTATCAGTCTGGAAGACTGGTTTACATAAGAGTCCTAAGTTTAAATTAATCAGTAAAGTGGAATTATAGGTAGGCCATTTAAATTGATCTTATTAGTTTTTATCAATTACACATTTCTAAGAAGGAGATATTTCTTTAGGTCATTTTTAAATATTTTAAAATCTGATTGGTTTTTTAAGCTTTTGTCTAGTGCATTCCAGAATCTAACACCATTTATTCGTATACTGGAATTGCTAGATTTATTAATTAGATATTAATTAGTGTTTTTGAGCGAGGACCGGTTTAAACACTTCAAGGATATAGGCTGGATAGTTGTCATGGTAAATTCTATGCATAAAAAGTAAGGTGTGGTATTCTGCTCTCTCTTTTAACGACAGCCATGCCAGTTCCTTTCTTGCCTCTGCAGCCGATAATCTATTTGGTCTTCCAAGGATTGTTCTCGCGCTATTATTCTGGAAAATTTGTAGCTTTTTTAAATTGGTATTCGTAGCATTATTATAGAATATATCTGCATAGTCAAATATAGGTTGAACAAGAGCGTTAAAGAGTATACAAAGGGTTCTTGAATTTAGGCTCGTTAAAAAGGGTTTGATTAACCAAAATTTTTGTTTCGCTTTCTTAAAAGTGTAGTCAATGTGAGTTAACCAATAGAATGATTCGTCCAGATAAAGTCCAAGATATTTGTAAGCTGCCACTCTTGTGATACCAACACCAGAGAGTTCAGTCACATTTTGTGCTTCAAGTCTTTTTAATTTGTTTAGAGCGAAGATCATGAGTGCTGACTTTTTAATATTAAGTGCGAGCCCTTTGGAGTCTAGTGTTGTCATCAAGGACCTGATATCTGTATTCCGATTCTTTAAGAGTGGGATAAGATTTTCATGTGCAGTTAGGAGGGCGTCGTCATCGGCGTATTCCATTTGTTCCGTGTTCTTTAATGCCTTATGATTCCCACTCGTGTAAAGATTAAAGAACAGGGGGCCTAGGACGCTTAATTGCGCTACTCCCGATTTTAACAATAAGAGGGAAGATATGTTCCATTTACCCATACTTTTTGGACGCGATTTTTTAAGTATTGGCTACACCACTTCAAAGAGGTTTCTCCGATGTTTATTTGTTCTAGTATACGTAGAAGAATATCGTGATTTACGCTGTCAAATGCCTTAGACATATCTAGGAAGGCTACGGCCACAAATTTGGGAGTTTCAAGGTGGTTTATTATTCGCTCATGTAGATTCAAGATACACGAATTAGTCGAGTGGCCTGGGAGGAAACCAGATTGCATGGCGTAGAAGAGATTGTTATCAAGCTCAAATTCTAATAGTTGGTTATGTGCACATCTTTCCTGAGTCTTTGACTGTGTTTGCAGAATAGAGATACCTCTGTAGTTACCGGGTACCGTACGGTCACCAGATTTGTAAATGGGGATAACCTTCGCCTCTTTCCATCTCCGGTTCGGAACGATTCATTAATGATTTTAGTCATGACAGGGGCAATCACAATCGCCATGCCTTTAATTAATGAGTTGGAGAGGCCATCTGTTCCAGCTACCATGCTATTGGGTGTGGAGGAATGCAAAGTTTGATTTCCCGCCAAGTATAGTACTCATAGAGTGACATAGATGTCTCTAGTTTTGATAGTTTTCTTTTTAGTTTGTTTTGATCTCTCCCCATTTTTTTTTGATACGCAGTTCGGAGTAAAAGCTCACGAGTGAAGCAACAAATATATCTTAATACTTTTTGTTCAATCTTTGGTGTCGTGATTTTTTAAGCCTAGCTTATGTTGATATTTACCAATAGGTTATGGGTCGAGTGCGTGGCCATTGAAAAGCTAACAGAAAACTATTAAATTACGGTCTAAGTTAACTTTAAATGGGAGGCGAGTTTTCGCGAAAATAAAGTTCGCGAGCGGATTAACAACATGGCGGAGATGGAGAACAAAATAGAAAAGCTGAACAATTCCAATTACCAGCTTTGGAAGTTTAAGATGGAAATGTGCCTAGTAAATAAAGAGCTATGGCATGTCATAGTAGATACCGCTCCTGAACCATTGACAACGGCCTGGAAGAAAGCGGATGGAAAGGCTAGAGCTTCGATGGCATTACTCATGGAGGATAATCAGCTGTTACTCGTCAGAGAAAAGACAACAGCGAAAGAGGCGTGGCAGTCCATAAAAGATTATCATCAGAAAAGCACATTGTGCAGCAAGGTATTTCTATTGAAACAGCTATGCAGAAGCCAGTTATCTGAATCTGGCAATGCGCAAGAACATTTGGATGAAATGTTAAACATTGTTGACCGTTTGCGAGGGTTTGAAGGAAACCTGAAAGAAAATCTTGTTGTAGCATTATTGCTTTGTAGCCTTCCAGAGAGCTATGAAACCCTGATACTGGCATTGGAGTCAAGAGACGAAACTGATTTAACACTGGAATTAGTAAATGGTAAAATAGTCGATGAGTATAAACGACGAATAGGATCTGGACACCAACAGGAAACAGCGTTAAAGGCTTACGTGAAGAAAAATCCTGGTATGGCGAAATCATCCAAGGCAAAGTTCACGTGCTATGAATGTGGAAAGGCAGGACATATGAAAAAGGATTGTTGGGTCTATAAAGCCAAGAAAGAGCAAGTAAATGTTGTACAAACCTCGAAACGTTCAACAGAGCCAGCTTACACCATATTCAAAATATAAAAACAGCCTTGCAGAAATGCGTGGTATATAGACTCAGGCACGACAAGTCACATGACAAATGATGAAAACTTTTTCACTGACTTGGATGACACTATCAGTGAGAAAGTATTTACGGCGCAAGGCGTAACTCTAGACGTTACGGGAAGAGGATCAGGCTTACTAACGTGTTTGACTGGAAAGGAATCGCAATCGACAGCAAATGTTGAAAACGTTTTGCTGGTCCCTGACCTAGAAGGTAGTCTTCTGTCAGTCCGTGAGCTCACCAAAAAGGGGCTCAAGGTAAACTTCATAAACGAAGAGTGCACGATAACTGAAGCAACCGGTGACATCGTGGCCTATGCAACACTTGAAGGTGATCTATACAAATTGGCTCAGCCTAAGAAGGTACTGATGATTCACAAAGCAGTAAGTTCGAAAGAATGTATCCATGTTTGGCATCGTCGAATGGGACATAAGGATCCAGATGCAGTGGAGTTACTAGTCAAGAAAAATCTAGGAATGGGAAAAACTTTGTCAAAATGTGACTAAACACAGAGTTGTAAAACTTGTGTGGAGGAAAAGATGGCTCGCTTGCCATTCCCTACCTCTCACAGCAAGGCCAAGTCCACTCTGGATTTGATACACACAGACCTGTGTGGACCGATGCAAACCGTTACTCCAAATGGAAAACGGTACATTCTTACTTTGATTGAGGATTACAGCAGGTATACGATAATAGCCCTGCTGAAGAATAAGAACGAAGTGACAGAGCACATTCAAAACTTCGTAAGACTTTGTGAAACAAAATACAAGAAAAAGCCTCGCACTTTTCGCTCTGACAGAGGTGGCGAATATGTCAACAAAGAACTGAAAGCCTACCTAAAGCAAGAAGGTATTGAATGGCAATTAACAGCGCCATATACACCGAAACAAAATGGTGTAGCTGAGAGCAAGAATAGGTCACTGACTGAGATGGCTCGGTGTATGATGACGGACAAAGAGTTGCCAAACCGTTATTCAGACTTACCAGTAGAGTGCTGGATAAGACGCCTTTTGAGTTATGGTTTCTAGAGAAACCGGATCTCCATCACATTCGCATTTTTGGAACCACTGCTTTCGCCCATATCCCAGACGAAAAACGAAGAAAACTAGATAGAAAGGCTGAGAAACTAGTTTTCATGGGATACGAGGAAGGATCTAAAGCGTACAGGCTTGAGGATACAAAAACAGACCTCGTCACTATCAGCAGAGATGTTAAATTCCTTGAAGAAACTTGTGGTCAAAAGCACTTGTCAGATGAAAACCCCAAGGACGATATTGAGAAAACTGGTAGTTACGTTGAAAACCCTAAAGCAGAAGCAGAAACCACAGAACCGGATGAAATCGAGATTCCAGTAGTTGAAGAAGATAATAGAGATCAAGCGACACGACGCTCGGAGCGAATAAATAAAGGGCAACCTCCAGAAAGGTTGATTAACGTAATGTTGGCTAAACAAGATTGGGATGATGATCAAGACCCACGTACGTTGGAGGAAGCACTTGCCAGCCCTAACAAGGAGGAATTGATAAAAGCTATGAAAGAAGAGCTGAAATCGCTTGATGAAATGGAAACTTGGACTCTATTGAATTTACCACTAAACAAGAAACCAGTGGGTTGCAAATGGATTTTTAAAACCAAGAGAGATGCGACTGGCACTATAATCAAGCACAAAGCAAGACTCGTTGCTCAAGGGTTTTCCCAAGTATTCGGAACGGATTACGATGAAGTTTTTACATCCGTTGGGAAACACGCAACATTGAGAACGGGACTATCGCTGGTAGACGAATTTCGGGTTGCCCGTATACGCGAGTGGAAGGATAGCGCTAGATGGTAGATTCACGGAGGAGTTTGCGGCAGCTTGACCCGTTGGGCTGACTGGAACCGCCATCTTGCTGGGAGGAATGACCGTGCTTGTTGGAAGGTGGACGTTCGCGGGGACGTTTGAAGCGGCTTGACTCGTTGGGATGGCTTGAATTGAGGTGCCGCTCGTGGTATTCGCAGCGGTGGCTAATAGCGGCTGGTTCTGGCTAGCGGTTGTGTTTGGATTTTGCTGGATGTTCACCGCTGAAATCAGCATTTGCCCCGAGCAGAGTGAGGAACTCGATGAGGATGACATTTGGTCATGAAGTTATTGAATAATGCGCGTTGCCTTTAGTCTTATGGCATATATTTCTTCTCGATAGGTTATGGCGGAAAGGGTTTCTTGCTCTATTTCGGTCGCGTCTTCGATTAAGGCTTCTAGTCTGGCGTCTGTTTGGTTTAAATTTTCTTCCTTGTCTAGAAGAGTTGCAAGCGCTTCTTCATAGTCTTCTACGGAGGTGCTGGCGTCTTTCATGAGGTCCTTAATTTGGTTTATTTTCCTGGTGGCTGCTCTTCTGGTTCTAATTCCTTTAACGAGACTTAACTCGTCTTTGGAGGAGGTGGTTTTGGTGGCGCCTATGGTCGTTGTTTGGTTATTGGTGGTGCGAGAGGAGCCCGAAGCTCCGGTTTGAGTGTTATTCGCGTTTCCCGTTCCCGTGGGATCGGGTCTCAGAACATTTTACGTGTAGCAGGTCCAAAGCGAAGCTTGTCATATTTTTAAAAGTTATTATTTTTACGGATAACAAATTTAGAAGTTCATATATGATGCTCTTTTGTTTTCATTAATTTTAACTCACAAAATATCAAGTTAAAATTAAGCACCCTATTTATGAGCAACTGCGAGACGCTGTCTTTACCACTTGTTGTGTTTCTAAAGTATTAGACTACTTTTCCTAAACCCACAATTATCAGCTTTGAAATTAGAAAGCTGTTATTATACGACTTATTAGCTTATTATCTATTCAATTATATTTAAGCCTGACCAATCGTCCACAGCAAAGAAACAACTGTAAAGAGGTTTTTCCGTGGCTTAGGCTGATTCTCGCGATAGCCAAAGAACTTAAGAGATGAATTATGTGTTGGAAGGTAATCTACAATTGAAGCCTAAATACTGCCACACCACACTCAACTGCGACTCCAAACCACGTTTGCGACCGAAACCTCGACTGCGACTCCAATCTCTACTAGTCTCAGCAATCCACAACACATGTTTCTGAATTATTAATAAATCTAGGTTGGTTTATATGTTCCTTTTCATGCTCTCTTATTAGTTTAAATTAAATAGAAATGGTTTTTGGCTATTTCATTCTCCACTTTAATAAAATGTAAGCAATTTTGCAACCGGGGGCCAAGATAATGTGCGCCCACTTAAGTCGAAAAGAAAGGAAATGTTGCTAAGAGGGAATATTTTACCCCAAAAAATCTTGCGTCCGGGGGCCAGTGCCCCCTTGCCCCCCCTTAATCCGGCCCTGTGTTTAACCACAAAAAGGGTGTTGTAATAATCCGATCAATAGTTACCTCCATTATCAATAAGAAATGTGCGAATGTCAGACAAGCTCAAATAAAAGATCGAACAAACGGTGCCAACAGCTAGACACAGAACCAGAACAAAAATGGAAACATGCAGTCTTCGCATTTGAAGAAATTACCACATCTGGACCAGATGATTCAAATGAAGATTTTATTGGAAAACTCAAGTCCATGGGCGTTGAGCAAAAAGGTGAGAGTGACATTAAAGGAACTGTACACGCAGACAATACCATTTAAATAAAATAATGGTATGCACGTTTATTGCGTGACTCAGCCTTTTTTCTCTTAAACACCAGACGACTTAAATTAACCCTCTAATCAGAGTTCTCGAGAGCATCTTCCATTCAGATCGTTTTATTAAACCATATAAATGGTGGACCCGTCAAAATTAAGAAAAAAAGGTGCTAAATCACACCTTTGGTTTAAAGAGTGTAAAACAAAATGCAGCTGGTACCTGGATATTTGTTCCTTTCCACGAAAGACAAAACATGAGAAATGAGTCGCTAAAGCATAATTTATTCCACTTGCGGAAGCAGAACTGGTTTGACCAAAAAATATTTCAATGTTGCGATCGTACAAAAGCTTTGGCTTTATGGACAATTCATCCATAACAAGTGAGTCTAATTTTTCATGGACATCACTCACTATCACTGTTTTGGACTATTTCATCATTACCCGAAGAATCTTCATTGAGAATTTCCTCCTCTTCTAGTAGAGGTTCATATACTTTTGTAGATCTAACCTTGTAATGTAGCTTACAGAATTCTCTTTGTTCACACAAACTGTTTTTTACTGACCTCCCCGCACGTGTGTGTTTCACTGCAGGGTTTACCAAGACTTTCACAGGGACACAAGTTTCTTCCTTTTACTCGACTGAAATTATGCTTATACGAGCAACTTAAAGCCCAGGCCACTGTTGATCCCCTTTCTAATGGAATATTGTTTTCAAATTTCACCAATTCCATAACATTTTATGGTTTTCTCGGAAAGAAATATAAGATAAATGTTGAAAACGTTTTCCTTACTAAATTCTAAACGTGACGTCAATATTGGCTGTCAAGTTCCTATATGGGCGCAAAAATAATATCTCTCTAATCACGAATACATAGATTTACTACTTGGAATCTTAAAGAGGCCATAGACGCCATACAAATATCTGATTTACTGTGAGGGGAAGCGCCAAAAGAGGCTGTGAATCTGTGTGGAAATGTTTATCATCTTCATGGAGATCAGAGAAGACGGAGAGAAAAAGGTTGTTACTCCCTTTAATGCATTAAAACTAGGGGTGTGGGAAAACCACTTTTTGGATATCGAACCGGTTACCGAATTCCAAAAAATTGTCCTTGTCAAATACCGAATCGAATAGTTCATTCCAAATCGAATACCGCATAGCTAGGCCTCGGTAATTGTTTTACAAACCGATTTATCACGAATAGTTGAGCCTTATATTCGCAATTAGCGCTTCAGGAGCATTGCGCCGAATCCCAATCAACCGAACCCAATCTTATTCGACCAAAAAACCCGCAAGATGGGTTTTTCCCGATGAAATTTAAATAAATAAAAACCCAGGGAACGCAAAGATTTTATCTTTGCTCGCTAAAATTAAATTAACTTAAAGCAATTTAAGGCCTACGTAAAATGAGCACTAGACCCAAACATTTTCTAAATTATTATTTTAAAACTAAGGATTTTAAGAACAAAATAGTAATAAATCATCAAAATATTATATAAAAAAAGCAATAAATTGCTTTAAGTTTTTTTATTTTTTTATGTTACATTCATCATAAAAATACTTTTAAGCCAGCCATTTTAATATACTTCAAGTGTAATATTAACAATAATTATTTTGAAGGGAGTGCGTGTTGATTGATCAATATTGAGTATTTGAAATATTCCACTGACTGTCTAAAAGGAGCAAGCGATCTTTGACATAATAATTCTTGAAGAGAGTTTGAGTCAGAAGTTTCCATTTCTTCGCTTAGTTTCGGCAAGAGAACCCACAAGAATTCACTAGCATCTGCTTGTTGGTTTTTGGTAAAAGGCAGACCAACAGCCGTTCGCAAATCGAAACCGTCGTCGCAGGAACTCGTATTTGAATTTTCAACATGCTCATTAGTGTTACGAAGGCAAGACAAAATAGGCTTATTGCTCAATGATCCATTATGACCTTTAGTTATGTTTCTTAATTCCGGAATCAGTAACAGCTATTACAAAACGCTTTTTGCGTATAGCACGTTACTCCATCTCCATTTTCAAATCCTTTCACAGGAAAAATGAAATGTCTATACTCTGAAGACCAAGTCTGATCTTTTTTTTGGTTTTTCTTTTGCCGTTTCACCAGATTGCTCGCCTTCACCTTCTAAAACACTCTTCGACGCGGGCCTTTTTTACCTCTCTTTACTTCCGACTCCGTTATTTCTATAAATGGGAGATCGGGTCTGTTTTTGACGCAGCCTGTTATACTCCACGATGGCCCGTCCATCTGCCATAATTTTATTCGGGTCTAATTGCAAGATATGGAGACCGGCCAAGGATGTCACTCGCGATAAAGCGACGTATGCCATGCCAGTTCCACATAAATTTGATCCCAAATCCATAATTGCGCATTTTAAACTCATTCCCTCGCTTTTGTGTAAAGTAATGGCGTATGCCAATATTACCGGAAATTGCGTTCGTTCTTCTAGAGGTAGCCTTTCGAGGTAAATACAAAATGGTTACAAAAAATATAGTAGAGTGTAGGGCGTAACTCCTGTTAAATTTCCGCTATGAGTCGACGTGGTTTGCTTATTTGTGAGCGTAGATTATACCGTGACGGAACCGCGATGGAGGGCGTTGACGTAGGTATGGTATTGTCAACGACTTAATTGCTTCCAGGTTGTGGGTCATGGGCGGCTTCATCGGGTGTTGGGCTCGCGCGTGGGGAGTCACTGTTTAGCTGACAAGTTGACATTGACATAGCAGGTGGAGATGGAACGCGTTTGTAAAAGGAGGAATTGCGCGTTATATTGTGTCCATGACGGTCAGCGGTGAGACGTGAGACGTGATCCGTGGACGGCTGTGATCGTATATGGTCGGGGATCGAAAGGAGGATCCAGCTTGCGCAGTTGCGGTTTCTTGACTAAAACGGTGTCACCTACCTTCCAGTTGGGTTGGTGAACCTTATGTCGACTATCAAGATACAACTTCATTTTACTCTTCGCTACTGTATCCGTTTCTCGTAAGACCTTGTCGGAGACAACGTCCGGTTGGCAACTTGTAGTGCTTGAGGGTAGTTTGCTTCTGAGTGGACGTCCGAACATGAGTTCAGATGGCGGGACTCCAGTGGTGCAGTGAGGAGTGAGGCGGTAACTGGTTAGAAAGGAGGTGAGCTGATCCTGCCACCGTGTGCCATTTATAGACGCTATTCGTAGCGACTTAGCTAGAGAGGCCTTGAAGCGTTCCGCACTACCATTTGCTTGGGGCCAAAAGGGTGTGATCTTGTGATGTTTTATTCCCAGACCGGTAACATAATCGGTGAAACCTCGAATATTAAACGGCGGACCGTTGTCAGACTTGATGACTTTTGGCAAGCCAAAAATAGAGAAGACTCGAGAAAACACCTTCAGGTTTGCGTCTAGGGCCGTAGTGGTAACAATCTCGGCTAGTGGAAATCGTGTATATTCATCCATGAGAACAAGAAGGTAATTCCCATTATCAAACGGACCTAAATGATCCACTGCAAGATGAGTCCACGGACCGTCCGATAATGGTGTCATCTTCAACGGTTCTTTCGTGTATTGTGGCGTAACGCTTAGGCAGGGTAAACACGATTGAACAACACTTTCGACCATGGTATCCGTTCGTGGGAACCAAACTTTGGTTCGGAGCAGCTGTTTGGTCTTCACCATTCCCAAATGCCCCTCGTGAGCAATGGCGATAACTCTAGCTTGAAGTGACTGCGGTACACAGAGCTTGCGTTGCTTGAGAAGGACTTTGTCAGAGACGGTGAGTTCATGTTGAACTTGCTGGAGAACAGCCATGCTATCCGCGTTAACATCAGGGGGAGGAGGTAAGTCCCATCGATTTCTCCGTATGCACCGGATAGCACGTTGAATGGTCGGATCAGTTGCCGAAGCGTTGACTAGTTCATCTTGGGTGATTGCTCGAGGTATGGCGTGGTGTAGTATCATGTGTATGTGCGTTTCGGTTGCTGGGGACACGCATGTCGTTGTAGAATCCTTCATCGGATGTCTAGAAAGGTAGTCAGCGGGGTTCCGCTTGCCAGGTTGATATTCCAGACGTAAATCATAGGGAGCGAGTCGAAGATTCCAACGCTCAATGCGAGCAGACGTTTTTGCCTTTGGTTGGCCCAGCAGCGTCAATAGTGGCATGTCATCGGTTACGACGCGAAACGACGCTCCGTACAGGTAAAGATGGTAATGTTCGCATGACCATACGACGGCTAAGGCTTATTATTTATTCACATCGTGACTATACAAAAATGATCTAGTGTGATCCGGGGATCCGACAATACTGATTCGTAAAAACTAGTGTTCTTTTTGTTTTCGATATTGTTGGTCTCCAGCGTCGTCTGCTTGATCAACTGCTAGAGGGTTGACATAAGTCTTTAATAAGGCACAAATAACTGAGGTGAACACTACAGTCGGCTTTGCTCTCGCATTTTTATGTTGAATTTATGGCACATGGCCAATTTCGGCATCAAACAGATTAGATGAAATCCTTCTTTAACCAGCTTAAGGAAAAGATTCATAGCCACCACAATTTTGTTCCCTCCCGTAACTTTTCTACTTTCTAAGGTTGAAGCGTCATCTTTTGTAACAGTTCCGACACTAATTCGGTTAAGAAGGTCGCCATAAACTCGGTCGTCCGCCTGACGAACGTTTTGCGTGAGTTCATCGTATCGGAAATACTTCAAAAGATCAGTGCCTCCAATGCTGTTAAATCTTAGTCTAGCTTCGTGGGAAGTGACTTTTAAAAACGCAGGATTACTCTGTACAGGCGGCAATTGGAAGAAATCTCCAAAAATGAGAATGCAAACGACACCGCCGAAAGGCTTGTTCATTTCCCAAAATTCATTTAGCCTCAAATGAACGTAAGTTAGTAAGACCGAAGACACTATAGAGATCTCATCGACTATCAAGAGTTTCAAATTTCCCAGAGTTTGTTTCGTAATGGAAATGTTTTCGGAATTGAGGGAATGGTATTCCGCGGTACGCCCATGTTCTACTGGCAACATAAGTAATCTATGCAACGTTACGCCGTTGACATTTAGAGCAGCCAAGCCCGTGGGAGCGGCGATCGCGACGCTACCGGCATTTTTAAAGTGGCGTCTAACGGCGTTGGCGATAGTGGCAATAAGAAAGGACTTTCCAGTGCCACCCGGACCAGACACAAAATGGCAAAAATTTTCATTTTGCCCTCCCTCTTGGGTGAAGTGATCCATGACTTTGTCGTACACCCTTTTTTGATCAGTGTTGAGTAACGCAACTTGGTCTAGTGTCATGCCCTCGTAATCAATTTCCATAGCGGCCTCGACATCGTGCATCGCATTTTCCGTTTCAACGACGATTTCTTTCCCTTGAAGGGCATTTTCATCGTCATAGCTTTCTGCATCCGAAATAGTTGAAGTCTCTTTAGCTTTTTCGGAGGCTTAGCGCTTCTTTTCAACTTCTTTGGAAACCGAAAATTTCTCATGGTATCTCTCATGGGTTTTAGCGTCGTTAATGAGCTTTTGAAAGCTTCAGCGAAGGTTGCAAATTCGCCCAATAACTCAGTTTCGTTTCGCCATGGTTTGAACAGAATTAGTAGAGCGTGGCAGTACTTTTCTGGTTCCTCTATTGGATCGTGAACGTAATGTTCTATTATGTAGGGCTTAATCCTCTTTCTCATCAAACCGAGATTATTTTTCAAGTAGATTACATTTTCAGGTTTCTTGGCTACCTCAGAGTACTTTACGTAATCGTAAAAGCGCCCGAACTCTCGCAAGCTTAAATCTTCCAAGCTTTCGGGTCTGTTGGGATACTTGTCGGACACAAACCCTTTTAGGCAAATGTCTTCGCTTTCAAGATCAGTTGCCATCAAGCGTGCAAGATCCTTGTAACATTTCAAAACTTTGGATCGGTTTTCCTTGAGGTTAGTGTTAGTAAATCTGGTGCTGTCAGACTTTTGAAACAATTTCTGACCCAACATCATGTCCAAGGCTTCGTAAATACCGACCGATTTATTTTTGAAAGATTTCAGTCCATAAGCGAACAGTCTTTTAGACAAGCTTTCGTGTGCCAACTCTGCGAAACACTGATCCATTTCAGCCCGATCTCCCTTTGTGACGTACGACGTGACGTATATCGCCACTTGTTCCGAGGAATCGGCGACAAACTACAAATCCATAATGGCTTTTAATGCCAAAAGTAATGCCGGATTGTAGTCATTGATAAAAACTTCGCTCTCATTTCTGGGCAAATCATACAGGCGTTTCTGGCTTCTTTTCATTTTATGATGACGCGTAACTGATTCAGCAGAGTTCAATGTCGCAACGTTTGTTAAGTTTCGAGGAAAACCGTGACGACACACTTTGAGCTCCTTATTTCCTCTCTTAACCTTTCGGTAGCAACTGCTCCCTGGCACGTCAGCATTCACTCGTCGTAGGTGGTCGTGAAGTTCAATGTCATCGTATTCGGCCGGATTCAAAGTTAAAAGCCAAGTAGGGGGGCCATACTCCCTAATAATGGCCAAAACACATTTGAAAACTTTATACCAATAATCCTTGGTTCCTCGAATGTGGCCCATGAAAGTCGCTAAATTACTCTCGAGCTCCGAATCTCGAGATTCAACTTGATACACGAAATCATTGACCGATACTTTCATGGGTTTTTTCACGCGTAGAACGTAATTCAAATTACTGGTAATGGATTTCATTTCGGCCTCTTGGTAAAAATGGAACATGGACGTATAATCTCGTCTAAACATTGGATTTACGTTCAAAAGACGAGAAAGTCGGTATTCAGTATCCGTTATTTTCCCAAACGGTCTTTCGTCGTGCTTGCCATAGCATGCTATTGGGAATAAGTGCACAAATGACATGTATTCTAGATTTTTGTCTCAATTACTGATAGGCTCGGCTTCCACACGCTTCATTTGGAAAGAAGCCAACAAATCTTTTGACGGCTGAACATTCACCGGGAGAATTGTATAGTGATCGTACAGCTCATTCACTTCATCTTTTGAGGGTTTTCGCAACAGTGCTTCAGGTTGCGTTAAAATTTTATAGCGATCCCCTGGGGATAGATTTGATTCGATCTCACCATCATTGAGATCGATCTGGTGTGATTCTGCTTGCGGATTTGTTACGGCTGTAGAGAGGCCCTTTGTATTGACCTCATTGCATTTGTTTAATAGCGCCATTGGATCCGTTTTCGCCAATAATTCATCGGGAGTTAATGAATTTTCGTGTTCAGTAGTTCCGTTAATCTCTTCGGTACCATAAATATAATCCTCATTGATATGAGTAATATCAATGTCTTTGTACTACGGATCAATTTTTTTCAGCTCAGCGACGGCCTTTTTCAAACCATCAAGCCGAAGAATTTTTTGCCAAACCTTTTTGTCACACACCAATATCGGAACCGATGGGCCAATACCACTTTTTACCCTAACTATACTTCATAAATATTGATATTTACCTTTATTTACTTCCCATATAATATCCTACCTTTTATAAAGTTAATTTAACCCAAAATATACTTCATAAAGTTTTAACGGTTTATCTAGTGTTGATTTACTTTATAATACGAGTTACGGTAAAATATTAAATTTAATTGTATCTTGGTATGAGATTTGGAAATGTTTTAGCGGGTGTTTAAATTCCATGACGATTTTTCCGTCGTTCTTGTCAAGGTTCACCAAAAAACTATTATTTTGGATTAATTTCACGTTAATTATAGTTATTAAGCTCTCTTACTAGAGTTAATTTAGTTTATCACATAAGTTGAACAAGAAATTCTTCTTTAATTGCAAAGTTTAGTAGTGCGTTTGATCCTAGCGGAACATTTATTACCACAAACTTTTAAATTTTGCGCCTTTTCAATATTGGGAAAAAATGCTTTCTATTGATAATTTAAATAATTGTAAGTATTAAATAGGAAAATGGAGTCTGGGTGAAAGATAAGTGTAGTTTGAACCTTAATCTGTTAGTTTAATTTAAACCAATACCAATATATTGGTTTAGCCAAATATCGGTACAGATGGGCCAATACCAGTTTAAACCAATTCAAATATATCAGTTTAGTCAAGTATAGGTATTGGCCCATCTCTATTCTTTAGGTACGCTTTACTTTTTATTACTCGCACACACATAGCAACACTATCCTGAATACCATTATGAAACAGTTATAGCAACGGCTGCGGAGCTTCTGAATTTTTGAAATATTTTAAAATAAATTAAAGAAATCATAAATGTTAAACTTTCGATCCATGGTTCTATTAATTATTTGAATTTAAATAAATGAGTCTGATACTTCATGGAGTATCAGACTCATTTATTTAAATTCAAAAAATTAAAGATCAGTTCTTCATGTAGCAGTTCTTTTTCTAAAACATACCTTCGCTTCGCTATCCTAAAGATCAACAAGCATCACTATTTTTAACATTAACCTAAACTGTGAACCTTCAGTTCAAGAAATGAGAGCCTAAGCCAAACTAGACGCTGGAGGCTCTGAAGCTGGGGGTTCCCGCCGTCTAACGACTACGAGAGTCGAGAAAAACTACGTACGAAATCTAAGCCTTGGTCTTCCAAAAACCAATATCAAATAATATAATGAAATCAATTACCTTTAGTTTTATAACTGGATTGCTTTTTTCAACAAAATTTCGACCTAATAGCAAAGTGTTTCTTAGCAAGGGTGTTACAGAAAATTTATAAAACGAAAAAACATTTTAAGGCGCTAAAATACTAAACAAGCATCGACTGTTCAAAAACAAGTTCAACCATGGAGGCTGTCTCTTCATAAGATACAGGCTCTATCTCGCGCGTAACGACGCAAGCTGCTCGAGCCATAGCTATACACGAGCAGCGTAGCGTCCGGGAGCGCGGATCTAGTGGGCTATGCTCTATGGTTCAACTTAACTTGTTATCAGGCACAAAGTTAGGCCCTCCCCCGGCATAACATTTAATTTTTTGCTAACCCTTCATAGATGGCTATAGCTCCGCGTCAACCAATGAGAGGGATGGAGGGTCGCCAGAAACGATTCAAGGCAGCGAGTAGCATAAGCGTATAATATACGTGCGTAATGACATACTCTTATGATAGTAATATTTTCCAATTTATCAACTCTTTTTCCCAGTACAAACACCAGGAAATTTTATAATCATAATTATTAGTAAATATTTAATGCTTTCCAAGCGTTTTACTCGTTTGCTCGCTTAATTATGAGCTGGAATAACGATTATATTTTTGCTTTAATTTGATCAACCTATAGCTTATCGAAATGGCCAAATTCATTTGGACATACTTTGCCACTTTCCAAATTTCAATTTCACATTTATCTTTCAGTTTTTTGAATTAAATTTAGGCGCCAAAATCCTCTTTATATTATATTTAGTAGCTTTTCATTCGTATGAAGTGAAAGGTCATACTCCCTAAAACATTTTAACCACTTTTATCGGTAGAAGCTGTTTATTCAAAAAACGTGTAATAACGGAAGTTAGTAGACCTAATTCTAACATTTTTCGGCTGACTGTGGGCCAATATTGCCAATTTACTGAGATAAGTTGGCGTAAGTAGGCTAATATAATTTACAAATCTCCAACCGCTTGCGTTATTAAACTTAATTTTTATATAGATTTTTTTAACGTGTCATTGTAGACGTCTTTCTTTTCTTAGACACTTTTGCGCTCTCGATTGGCCTACTTCGCACGTGCCCTCATATCTTCCCTGATATACGTTATCAAATTAGATAACGCAAACCCGTCAAACGTTCCTCTCAACCGTGAACTCTCGTCGGATTTGCACACTGTTTAATCCGTGTTTGACTTGAACTTGGCCCGTTTTTTGGTTAACCAGATTTCCGATTTAAGTACTCGTCAGGATAGGCGAGTGCTCGTGGTCAACGCTGGATTTTCTGGGGACTGGAGCTGATCGAGTCATCTGAATCCTTCTGAAACTGGTATTGCGTGAGTAGGGTTTATTACCTAAGCGACCAATTTTTTCCCCTCTAGTGTAGGCGCGATGGAAGTGGCATAAAATCCTCAAATTTGTTCACTAGTGCCAGGATCTACCAATGCTAGAGCTCTTTACTTCTAGTCTTATCTTACTTCGGCTGTAATTAAGACCCGTAAATAACGTTTTGCTTTTTAAATACATCATTAACCAGAAAAGTAAACCAAATAATCAAGCTGTGCTAAATTATTGAAACCTCTTTGTATGATTTAGAGATGGATCCAGGTCCACGGTGGCGTACCGAATATGCCAAAAGTGGCGGGTCATCATGCAAAAGCTGTAAAAGCATCATAGCTAAAGATGAGCTAAGAATGGCGGCAATTGTTCGGTCACGAATGTTTGATGGAAAGGTAAATATCAAAATTGAGCATCCGATGACGCGAGTAACATTAATTTCTTATTGTGGAAACAGGTTCCAAATTGCCACCATTTTCGGTGCTTTTTTTTTCAAAGTTTAAAGTGTCAACTGAGGCTGACATCTCACACTTTGAGGCTTTACGTTGGGAAGATCAAGGGAAAATGAGGAGTAAAATTTCGAGTGGGTCAAGCAAAACCCCATCTAAAGGAACAAAGAGTTAAAGCTCCTTCATTGAAATTCAAGACTTTTCAACTGCATAGGCCAAAAGTAATCGGTCCTCTTGTAAAGGCTGTGGAGAAACAATCGTAAAAGATCAAGTTAGCATTTCAAAACTTGACAAACAGAGTGAAAAAGCTAGACGATTTGGTCCACTACCAGCGTGGTATCACGTTGATTGCTTTGTACAAGCGAGAGAAACTTTGGAGTTTTTTGAAGATGGCTCTAAAATACCAGGATTTAAGACACTCGGTGTTGAAGAAAAATAAAGAAAATAGAAGTAACTCCAGTAAAGAAGATAAAGAAAGAGGAAGTCCCTAAAGAAGATCTGGGCGAGAAGAAAATTCTTAAGAAACAGTCTCAGTTAATTTACAAACATCGTGACGCGCTTGAAAAAATCATCTTACAAAAAAGAAATGGTGGAACTTTCAGAATGTAACGACCAAAAAATTTCTACAGGAAACAGCAAAATTCTACATAGACTTTCCGATATGATGACGTTTGGATCTCTTGAACCTTGCACAGAATGTGACGGTGGACAATTTGTTTTCTCAAAGATGGTTATCACTGTACTGGAAATGCAAGCTTTAAAAGCAAATGTACAAATGTAACAAAACTACCATTAAGAAAGCCTTTCCAGATTCCAGATGACCTAAAAGAGGAATATCAATTCTTAAACAGCTACAAATACATAAAGCGAGACCGTTACTATCCTACAAACGCACCTACTCCAAGTTCACCAATAAATTTGCCATCAACCTCGGGTATCAAGAGAAAGCCACAACCATTGGACAATGCTAAAATAGTATTAGTTGGTAATCTTCGAAGTTCCAAAGATGCTCTGAAGAAAACCATAGCCCGATTTGGAGGCAATGTTGTCTCTCAAATTGACAAAACTACACCTTGCGATATAAGTACCAAGGAAGATGTTGGGAAAAATATCAGGGTTATTCCATGTGGTATCAGGGAGTGTTCACACCAGGGGTCGGCCGATTTTGTTCTAACTTGGAACACTTGTTCCTAGGCCCAACTAATAGACTCATCTCGATTATTGGGCCATTCTTTCGAATAACTCCTGACTTACAGCGATTTTAAAAAAAGACTGATTTTCACGTTTCGCCGATGCCGATTTTCATACCTTTCAGTAAAGATTTCATATTTAAATTTTGGTTTGAGATAGAATCAGTAAATTTCACACACTTATAGAAAACTATGTGGTGAAAACGCTGCCTCATGTTTCAAAACGCTGCGATAATTACATCTCTCGTTATTGACACCCAAACAGGAATTTAAATTTTTCGGGGGGGGGGGGTCAACTCAATGCCCCACAGCCAAAAAGGTGCAACTTCAATTCCTTTTAAAAACACTTTTTAGGTAGTTCATAGCAAGGTCTTTCAGATAATATTAGTCTCGATATGACTTTTTGGGCCCTAAGAGGACTTTTCAAGGAAAAATCAAATCATCAAATTTGTCAAATTTTAAATTTTTTTCCTGAACTTTCAGTGACTTATTTACTTATTTTAAACTCATATATTTGGCAAAAGCAGTTAAATAAAAGTTCGTCTGCTAGACAGTCTGAAAATACATTATGTTACAAACTGAATTAATGAATTCCAGTATTCTCTACGTCATTTTTAAATAGTATTTAGAAAGCTTGAGAATTGAATACGACGATACGTTTAATTTACTTTTATGTTCCGTTGGGGAGTTTAAAAATGAACTTTGCCATAAAACCACCCAGTGCAAAATTAAAGGACTGAAAGAATTTAAAGCTTTGAATGAAGAGGAGCAAGAGACACTTGTTTTGCGGGCCAATTCAAAAGACTTCATTATCCACACAGTGTGCAATCACCATTATGTCATGTTCATAACAAAATACTCGTCTTTTCAATTGAAATGCATTGATCCTTTTAAAATTCACTCGAGGTCGATAAAAGGTTTGCATAATTGATCATTTTTTCGCTTGAAGAATAGAACGAAAACTGACATTTTACATTTATAATACAGTGAAACTGCATTGTCTAACACTGGATGATGTAAAAACGTTCGACTCTACAGGAAGGATGTCGTTGGTTCCAGGACAAAAACTTTGTCACAACTGCTACGCGTCTCTTCGTGAACCGCATGATAGCCAAAATAGTAGTGCAACCCCAATGGATAGTCAAGCTAGTACATCATCACTCTTTATTGGAGGCCCATTACGTAATATATCTACGAGTAGCATTGAAGAAGCCGTTATAGCAAAAGAAAAGGGGGATTTCAATCAAACTTTAAGTGATCTTGGAACCAGCCCAATTAAGCTTCATTTAGTTCATGAACGTGACAAGAACAATTACGCAAAACGGAAGGTCACTCAGATAACAAAAGTCATCCAATCAAAGGTTGCTAAGGTTTTGAACTTACCAACACCTGATTGTTTAACCACTCCGTCTTCAACAACTGATATGGAAAAGTTCATTCAATACCTCAAAATTAGAATTAGAACTTCACCCAGACAAGATCAATGCAAGTTTTTAACACTTGTTCCGCAGTCATGGAGTATTAAAAAAGTGTGTGAAGAGTTCAAGGTGTCTCATTATCTGGCGGAAAAATCCAGGAAACTAAAGGAGAAGGATGGAATTCTTCCTAACCTTGAAAAAAGGCAAGGAAAGAGGCTTTCTTTGGAAACAATTGATAAAGTTAAGCCATACTTTGAAGATGACGATGTTAGTGGGATGTGTCCAGAAAAAAAGATTTTGTTTCCATAAGTATAGAGGGCCAGAAGATTCAAAAACAAAAAAAGCTTTTATTGGCCAATATAAAAGAAATATACCAACAATTCAAAGAGAGTCATCCAGACTTGAAAGTAGGCTTTTCGAAATTTTGCGAACTGAGCCCAAAATGGTGTGTCACTGCCGCATCGAAAGGTGTTCACAACGTATGCGTATGCGAAATTCACCAGAATCTCAAGTTAATGGCTCTAAACTTACCACATAAAGAAGATTACAAGTCACTGATGCTTAAATTTGTATGTTCAACCTCAAACCGTCAGTGCATGCTACATAGATGCAATGACTGTCCGTCAGAAGAAAACTTTTCTGCATACATGAAAGCGATATTTGATGAAAATGAGATTGACGAAGATGATTCCGTCATATACAAAAGATGGGTTCACCAAGACGGCCAAACAAAACTTATTGATCTAAAACAAACTGTGGAAGAATACATTGAGACATTCACGGCTGAAATGGAAAAGTCACTACCGCATCACTTCATAGCAAAGTCGCAGTCTGCATATTTGAGAGAGTTAAAGAGTAATCTGAAAGACGACCAAGCCATCACTCTATTAGACTTTGCTGAGAATTTTTCTTTCCTGGTGCAAGACGCCGTTCAAGGTTTTCACTGGGAAACTTCGCAAGCCACCCTACATCCCTTCGTTACTTACTATAAGAAAGATATCCAGCTTCAATGTCTTAGTAGTTGCGTTGTTAGCGATGATATGGAACACAGCGCAACAACGGTCCACATATTTATTGAAAATCTCATAGGGCACATTAAATTATTGCTACCACAATTGACACACATGCACTATTTCAGCGATGGAGCCGCGTCACAGTATAAAAACTGCAAGAATCTCCTAAACTTATGCTTTCATGAAGCAGATTTTTAGAATGACAGCTGAATGGCATAACTTCGCGACCAGTCATGGGAAACGTCCATGTGATGGGATTGGTGGCACTGCAAAGAGAATTGTTACAAGAGAGTCCCTCCAACGTACTGAAAGGAATCAGATTTTGACGGCACTCCAATTTTTTGAATTTGCCAATGAAAGTATAAAAGGGATTAAGTTCTTTTATGTTGCGAAAGACGATATAAAACAATTGAAAGAAGCTCAAAGCGCCAGATTATTAAATGCGAGCACTATTGTAGGCACTCATAGTCACCATCGGTTTGTACCGATTTCTAAAAACGAATTACAAACGTATCGAATTTTGGCTGATGATTTCTTCACAACAGTCAAAGTAACAATGTACACGGAAGAAAACATATTATTTGAAGAAATTAAAATCGGGAAATATTTTGCTGCAGTTTACGACCAAGATTGGTTCATTGGTATAGTTATTGAAAAATGTCAGCAGGAAATGGATTGTCAACTCAATTTTATGAAGAAAGACAAAAACAATTTCTTAACATGGCCAAAAATATCAGATAAATGTCTTGTTCCCCTGAGCAGCATTTTGTGCGAAGTAGCAGCTCCATCACTAGCTGATCAAAAACAAAAGTAAACATACAAAATGACTTCAAAAGATTTGAAAAAAGAATTTTTTGTTTTTCTTGAGTGATTAATAAACTTTTTTAAAATTTGACAAATTTGATGATTTGGTTTTTCCTTGAAAGGTCCTCTTAGGGCCCAAAAAGTTATATCGAGACTAATATTATCTGAAAGACCTTGCTATGAACTACCTAAAAAAGTGTTTTTAAAAGGAATTGAAGTTGCACCTTTTTGGCTGTGGGCCATTGAGTTGACCCCCCCCCCCCCGAAAAATTTAAATTCCTGTTTGGGTGTCAATAACGAGAGATGTAATTATCGCAGCGTTTTGAAACATGAGGCAGCGTTTTCACCACATAGTTTTCTATAAGTGTGTGAAATTTACTGATTCTATCTCAAACCAAAATTTAAATATGAAATCTTTACTGAAAGGTATGAAAATCGGCATCGGCGAAACGTGAAAATCAGTCTTTTTTTAAAATCGCTGTAAGTCAGGATCTATTCGAAAGAATGGCCCAATAATCGAGATGAGTCTATTATTTGGGCCTAGAAACAAGTGTTCCAAGTTAGAACAAAATCGGCCGACCCCAGGTGTGAACAGTCCCTGATACCACATGGAATAACCCATCAAGAAAATTCGTGAAGCTAAGGAACACAATGTTCACGTTGTATCTGAAGACTTTTTAAGTGCTGTAGAAAATGGAGGTTTAGTTCTTATGATCAAACAATACAGCATAGCCAGTTGGGGTGGAAATCCTAAAGACAGAATTAATTCTTACGCGGCTGAAAAAAGACTCAAAAGTGAGGCTGTAGGAAAAAGTGACTCAACATTCTCATCTGGAAAGAGCACGAAAGTTAAACTGACAGTGAAAGGCAGCGTAGCTGTTGAACTAGATTCAAATCTTGAAGCCAACACAAACGTGTTAGAAAACGAAGAAGGAGCTTTCAACGCTGTTCTCGCAAAAGTCGACATTACTCAAGGATCTAATTCATTTTACAAGCTTCAACTTCTAGAGTCAGACAAAGGAAACAACTACTGGGTGTTTCGGAGCTGGGGACGTGTTGGAGTTACTATTGGTGGAAACAAGATGGAACAGTTTGCCACTATGTATGAAGCTGTTGCCGAATTCAAATGGCTTTACGAAGGAAAATCAGGAACTCCGTGGGAGTTACGCCACACTGCCTCAAAGGTTCCTATAAAAATGTATCCACTTGACATTGACTATGGCGCCGAGAATGGAACTTTAGAAAAATTGGTTGTAGGATCAGGATCTAAACTTCCCAACGCCATAAAAGAACAAATTCACCTTATCTTTGACGTGAAGAAAATGAAGAAGGCCATGGTGGAGTTTGAAATTGATCTAAAGAAAGTGCCATTAAGAAAAATTTTCGATAAAACAAATTGTACAGGCGTATTCCGTTTTGACGGTCCTCCTGGCTTTACTCGAAAATGAAGATGTCAAAAACAAGAAAGCCCAGCTAATAGCTTGCACGAACCAAAAAGCCCCCCTCTTTTGGATAATGTTGAGATAATAAAATCCAAGGTAGAAATGCTAGATTTCCTTCTAGAAGTGGAGATCGGTTACAAGTTAGTTACAGAGGAAAGTGGAACGACCAAAGATCCAATAGATCAACATTATGAACAATCGAAAACTCAAATTGAAGTATTATATAAAGAATCCGAAGAATTCAAGACATTTGTAACATACGTAAAGAACACGCACGCTGAGACTCACAGGAGCTATGAACTTGAAGTAGATGAAGTATTTAAAATTGCTCGTCAGGGAGAACGCAATAGCTACCGACCAATCCAAAAACTCCATAATATAAAGCTACTATGGCATGGTTCCAGAACCACAAACATGGCGGGTATCTTGTCTCAAAGCCTTCGTATTGCTCCACCAGAAGCTCCGGTTACTGGTTACATGTTTGGAAAAGGAGTTTACTTTTGCAGATATGGTACTACACATAGCCTTTTAATAAAGAGTTAAATTATAGGTTGTTAATTTCAAATATTTGATTCTTTTAGGTCTCTAAAAGTGCCAATTACTGTCACGCCAGTCGAGACAACAACACCGGGTTGTTGCTCCTCTGCGAAGTAGCTTTAGGAAATACACTGAGAGAAATTTCTGGAGTTTGAACAGAATTATTATACAATATTGAAATGTAAAACATTTTAACGGAGTTTTTCTGCAGAAATACAAACACAGTAACATAGTTTTTACTATTTTACGCAAAACAACCGTACTCCATCGTCATGGTTTGGTTTAAGACATTCGCGGCGATCAGCTAGGGTAACGAGAAACGTCTAGCCTCCCTAGGGTGGGTTGTCCACCAAAGGTTTTCGCAATTGCGGTTGTTCTTGCTTTAAACTGTAGTTTGACACCCTTATATACTACCTATTTTAGCAAGGCGAAGCAACCGGCGTATGCTTCATTTCAAACGCCAATATTAGTCAAGTCTCTCAAGAATGTTTAATTGTTCTTTATCAAAACGATGTAACGCTCAGTAAGGCGAACAACTAACGAAGAAAATATTTAATATTAATTATATTTATTTTAATATTTAAGATAATCTTGTTTTTCAACTCAAAATTAATACGGAAAGAGTTAAAAAGCAGTCTATGTTTTTGTCTGTGTGTGTCCGTCCATTGTTACTAGTGCGTCGCGTTAGCAGTTAGCCTTGTGTTGATGTGTTAAGAAATCATACAGAACCTTAATATTCCCTTTTTCCATAATATAAAGTGAATATGTGGAAGTATTTTTCGTAATTATGATGCATTTAGTACTTTTGTAGCTTTAAAGCTCTGTTTCATTTTGATATTCCAAAGATTTTTTTAATATTCTTATTTGAAATGGCTGTTTACATATTACTTAAGCTATACTACATCTGTATATACAATAATCCTTGGTTTAGTGATTACATGAAGAAAACTAAGTCCTAGACTCTGGCGGGTATATCAAGTATTATCTGCAATAGGCTTAGTGAAACAAATAGTAAATTATTGAGACCTGAGGTGAAGTAAACTTTGGGCTTTGATTTTCGTGTCTGAAAGGAAGAGACATCAACGGTTCAGAGTGAGCCGAAAGTTAAATACACTCTTAAATAATCAGGTTAATATTTTATAATAGAAGAAAATATCATGGTGGCAATTAGAATAGTAAAAGGGCTAATGGTAAACGGGTAGTAGCTACAGACTTTCATTCTCTTTATGGTGCGCATTGACTATTAGTGCGTCTAGCTACAATTTAGCTTTGGTGTTATTTAACGTTAACATTCATGTTGGCAAACTAAGAATATTGTTGAGGTGAGACAAGACGATAGTGTTTACTCTGCAAACCAGATGTGAATGTAGCTATCAGAATAAACGGTAAACAGCTGAAGCGTAGACTTCATTTCCTGTTCTTTTCCCCATTGACTGATTTCCATGTGTCTAAGATTTATCTTTATTGGTTGTAAAATGTCGTCTGCTTTACTGTATATTCGCTATGATTGGAATACTGCTTCAATATTTCATAAATTTTACTTCAAAAAAGAGAAACAATTCCATATCTAGGTAAATAAGTTTGTAGTAGTAGACCTCTTGACTCGGAGAGGTAATATTTTGGTTTTCCCAACTTGTTATGAACAAATTCCGGACTTTTAATATTACTAATGGTGTTAAAAGTATGTCAAATAACTCGTAATAGAAAACGTTACGACCAAATATGGAATTAGGCAGGTGTTAATTTAGTGCGAGATTTAGTATAATTAACACCATTAACCCTATCTATTACACCCATTTCAAGAGAATTCGACTAATTTTCCAACTTTAATGGTCTTACAAGCATGTGCAATTACATCTTTCACATTACAATCCAGCAAGTATTTGAAAGGAGTTAATATAGATTGTAATTTATTGTCTTTAAACCCATTTCATTCAACAACGCAGAAGAAATCAAACGATCAAACACCATTTTAAGGTCCAATTGACACTATTTTAAAACATCCTGCCTTATATATTGAACTTTATTGGCCTTCATGTTGTTAGAAAAGTGCAAAATTACACCTTACATATAGAGTTAAGACTATAAATGTATTCCACTTATTGAAAATACAGTGTAAATATTACTGTATTTAACACCTTTTAACATACCGTTTCAAGTTTATGAATTTAATCGTTTTTATGAATTTAATCGTGTTAAAAGCTCGCAAATTCACACCGCATGTGTCACTTTACTATACCAAATGGAGTAAAATAGGTGTTACGGTTTCTATATTTAGTACCACTATCGTGGTGTAAAACGCACCTTGTACACCATTTAAAGTCCCTATTTACCTCTTCTTCAAGCCACTTTTTGTGGCCCATTTCAATCCGCGTTCTTACCCCATTTCAATCTGCGTTCGTGCTCCATTTCAATCCGCGTTCTTACCCCATTTCAATCCGCGTTCTAACCCCATTTCAATCTGCGTTCGTGCTCCATTTCAATCCGCGTTCTTACCCCATTTCAATCCGCGTTCTTACCACATTTCAAGCCACTTTGGTACCCCATTTCAATCCGCGTTCTAACCCCATTTCAATCTGCGTTCGTGCTCCATTTCAATCCGCGTTCTTACCCCATTTCAATCAGCGTTCTTACCACATTTCAAGCCACTTTGGTACCCCATTTCAATCCGCGTTCTAACCCCATTTCAATCAGCGTTCTTACCACATTTCAAGCCACTTTGGTACCCCATTTCAAGCCACTTTCTTACCCCATTTCAAGCCCCTTTGTTACCCCATTTCAAGCCGCTTTGTTACCCCATTTCAAGCCCCTTTGTTACTCCATTTCAATCCCCTTTGTTATTCCATTTCAAGCCCCTTTGTTATTCCATTTCAAGCCCCTTTGTTATTCCATTTCATGCCCCTTTGTTACTCCATTTCAATCCCCTTTGCTACTCCATTTCAAGCCGCTTTGTTACCCCATTTAAAGCCGCTTTGTTACCCCATTTCAAGCCGCTTTGTTACCCCATTTCAAGCCGCTTTGTTACTCAATTTCAAGCCCCATTGTCAGTCCATTTCAAGCCCCTTTGTTATTCCATTTCATGCCCCTTTGTTACCCATTTCAAGCCCCTTTATTACCCATTTCAAGCCCCTTTGTTACTCCATTTCAAGCCCCTTTGTTACCCCATTTCAAGCCGCTTTTTTACCCCATTTTAAGCCGCTTTGTTACTCCATTTCAAGCCCCTTTGTTACTCCATTTCAATCCCCTTTGTTATTCCATTTCAAGCCCCTTTGTTACTCCATTTCAATCCCCTTTGCTACTCCATTTCAATCCCTTTTGCTACTCCATTTCAATCCCCTTTGCTACTCCATTTCAAGCCGCTTTGTTACCCCATTTAAAGCCGCTTTGTTACCCCATTTCAAGCCGCTTTGTTACCCCATTTCAAGCCGCTTTGTTACCCCATTTAAAGCCGCTTTGTTACCCCATTTCAAGCCGCTTTGTTACCCCATTTCAAGCCGCTTTGTTATTCCATTTCAAGCCCCTTTGTTATTCCATTTCAAGCCCCTTTGTTACTCCATTTCAATCCCCTTTGCTACTCCATTTCAATCCCCTTTGCTACTCCATTTCAAGCCGCTTTGTTACCCCATTTAAAGCCGCTTTGTTACCCCATTTCAAGCCGCTTTGTTACCCCATTTCAAGCCGCTTTGTTACCCCATTTCAAGCCGCTTTGTTACTCCATTTCAAGCCCCTTTGTTAGTCCATTTCAAGCCCCTTTGTTGCTCCATTTCATGCCCCTTTGTTACCCATTTCAAGCCCCTTTATTACCCATTTCAAGCCCCTTTGTTACTCCATTTCAAGCCCCTTTGTTACCCCATTTCATGCCCCTTTGTTACTCCATTTCAATCCCCTTTGCTACTCCATTTCAAGCCGCTTTGTTACCCCATTTAAAGCCGCTTTGTTACCCCATTTCAAGCCGCTTTGTTACTCCATTTCAAGCCCCTTTGTTAGTCCATTTCAAGCCCCTTTGTTAGTCCATTTCAAGCCCCTTTGTTGCTCCATTTCATGCCCCTTTGTTACCCATTTCAAGCCCCTTTATTACCCCTTTCAAGCCCCTTTGTTACTCCATTTCAAGCCCCTTTGTTACTCCATTTCATGCCTCTTTGTTACCCATTTCAAGCCCCTTTGTTACCCCATTTCAAGACCCTTTGTTACCCCATTTCAAGACCCTTTGTTACCCCATTTCAAGCCGCTTTTTTACCCCATTGGCAGCAATTGGGGTTGAGCTAATAGAAATTAATTCGAAAACATTTCATGGTATAGAATTGTTTCTTTTATTTTATAGAGAGATATTAAAGCATCGATATTGAAAATACATTTCCAGATCTTATCTTTGCACGCCATATAGTTTATCTCATTAATAATCTCAAAGTTATTCTTTAAAAATAGCCTCAACCAACTCTTTGGTTGGTTTTAACAAAGTGGTATGGGTGATTCCTATGAATAAATTCTCTATAACAGAAAGAGTTTTAGCTAAAGCATTCGCATTATACGGGATGTGAAAAATCCATTAGCTGGAAAAGTAAAGTACTATAGCTGAAAACAAATCGCAACACTCTACAATCTTTACTTTGTCAACGTATAAAGACAAATATTTGCTGGTTATTATACGGCTTCCACTATAGACAATCATGGGGACAACCTGCATAGATCCCATGTCCTAGAGATATAAGATGAAATTAAAGTAAATCCAAACAATGTAACTCCAAAAGCAATAATAACTATAATAATTATAATTTTATATATAAATTTATAGTAAGAATTTAGCATTTTATTTGATAAGCGCCACTGGCGGAGGGTCTGGAAATCTTTACAAATTGGAGATATTTACAGACATTCCAAAAGAAGCGCTCATCAAAAATACATACAACCTACTTGCTTAGCACAAAAAATGTTTTTGTAATTTTCATTTACTAGACTCGGAATAAGGAGCAAAGCTCCAATTCGTCTTGTATCTGAAAAAAAAACGCATAACCTTAGTTATCTGATAGTTTTCAAAGAGAAATTTTCCATGAGAAAACAATGCAGTTGAACTAATATTTGTAGTATATTTACCCTTTTTCCCTTTCTCTGTGTCTTGTACTCTGCATGCATTCATAATTTCAATCTGAACTTCTTTCGTCTTAATCTTATTAGAAGCTAAGGCCCAAATCTTCTCAGCATACATGAGAACACCTTTCGAAATACTTTCTTCAGCGCCATTCGCGCACTTCGAAATTCGCTGGAATTCCAGGTCGATCTGAAGTAATATTATGTAATGAGACCTATAGCTTTAAATTATTCATATGGCAAAATATACCTGCCGAGCATTTTGAAGTGCTGGATACATATCTAACATATCTTTTATTTCAGCTCCATTCTGAATTGCCTTGGCACGATTAATGAATGTCCGATCCATTCTAGAATCGATTGCTGACGGGTCTTGGTTTTTTTTCTTCAATTCTTCTTTCATAAATTTCTGATGTATTGATATGGATCTTTCATCCTCAAAGTCTACAAGTGAGTCGTCTATCTATAAGTAGTAGCAAAAGGTAGTAGTACGTAAATGTGACTGTAGCGGAAGTGGAGAAACTGTCCACTAGACCCGCTTTCTATTTCGATGTGTAGGACTAAACTTGGTGAGGCCCAAACGATTATAAATTCGAACTGTCGTCCAACTTCGAAACACCAATCAGTAAACGCGAGAATTGAGAATATAATTTTAGGTGGGTGTAAATGACAAAATCATCCTTACATCAACGTTTCTCTTCGCCTTCTTCATCTTTTTTGAACTTTTTATTTGCTGAGAATGTTTGACCACTTTAACATTGGATGACGCAGTCTTCTCGTGGACATTTGTTTCTTTACTGTCTTTATCCACAGAATGTTTCATAAAACTGCGTTTAGACGTCCCACTAACACTGGCATGTTCCGAAGCAGCCCCGCTAAAATTGGCATGTTTCGAACCAGCCCCGCTAACACTGGCATGTTCAGAACCAGCCCCGCTAACACTGGCATGTTCAGAACCAGCCCCGCTAACACTGGCATGTTCAGAACCAGCCCAGCTAACATTGGCATGTTCGGAACCAGCCCCGCTAACACTAGCATGTTTCGAGGACTCGACAGTTGGTGGTGAATCTCTAGCAGTTTGTATGGTTTTGTCTCGAGTCTTCTCATTCACAGTTTTACATCCCACTATTAAAGGAAGATTAACTTTTGTTTGGTTGACATCAATATTATACTCAATAATAAGATTAACGCTACCTTCAACGATATTCTCAATATGAACATTGTTCTCAACACTGTTCTGAACCATACTTTCAACCCTATCATCAATTCCCTGGGCGCTCTCTTCTACGGATTCTCCCTCTTCTCCTTCCTTTGCATCTTCAGCACCTCTCTTGCGGGCGTAACGTTTTCTCATTTCATCTACCTTTTCTACCCCTTTTATACCTCTCCTAAAATTCTTAAACTTGGTCGAAAGCTTTTTTCTCCAAATTTCCTAAAAAATATTTAACATGTCACCCCGTATATCCATATATTTTTAACAATATTACACATATGTAAAACATACAAAGCCACAACCAGGTGCATCTTCCAAATGGGGATATTTCCTTACTAGGGTTTTAGCCGTTTCAAGGTGGGAGGGTGGATATCTGAAAAAAATGAAAAAGTGTGGATTTTACGAAGCTAGTAGCTACACGTTTCTGTATTAGTCAGTAAAAATAAATTTAAACTTACAAGGAATATTTTTCCAAAAGATCATGGGCAATAAGCGAAACGATTTCTTTGTTGATTTGTACTTTGCGTTTGTTGTCTAACGCAGCATAAACAGCTTCATCAGTAACATAACGCGGTAGGGGTGGTAAGGAATATTCCATACAGAATCGTGTTCGGTTTATGGCAGGCAAAATTAGTTTTTTTTGATAAACGTCCGAGCTAAAAATTCAGTAAATTAATTAAAAGGGCACTCTTTGAAAACCGGAACCAAATTTGCTACGTTTCATTCTTGTGACGTTATTTAAATTGAGTGAATTTAAAATAGGCAGTGTAATTATTGTAAAAAACCAAAGATCAGCGAACTCCCATAAATAAATCAAATTAAAAAGCATATCTCATCTACTTTCTACAGTATACTGATTGTTTAGATTAAATGTGTAATTTGAATAAAAAAGAAAAATAACACAATGATTACCTCGAAAAGGCATTGCTTGAATCATTAGAAGAGTTCTTTTCCAAAATAATTTCTGTTTCAGAGCTATTTCTCATTCCCATTAGAGATTCGTTTCCAACAATATTTTGCTCTACTTCATTTGCAGCTTTAGCCTTTCACAAAATTGGATTTAAAATAATGTTGAAATATATCTGTTATCAGAGGTTCATAATATAGAGAGGTTCAGAGTAACATGATTAGTTTCCTGTATTTTCGCCTATGCAAATAGCGTTCTACCAGGTGTCATTTTGCTTTAACACATAAAATATTGTAAAATATTTGACAAAAACAATTGTTTAAATAGGGAGACGGACGACAAACTCGGGTGTTATCAATTCTCGCGTCGTTCTCGAACTGTTTCTCAGGAACACATATTTACTCATATTAGTATGTAAAGCTATAGTTACCATTTTATCATCTTCAAACATGTCTACTACTTTAATATGCATCCAATCATATAATACACTATCTTCGTCCATATTAATAAATTCTTTAAAGTTGTCATCATAAACCTCCGGGCAAAAGAACGAAGTTTTTGTTTAGGATGAAGTCTTTTAAGAGACTTTCAAAAATGGAGTGGAGCAATAGAGATATTTCAATTGGAGGGGAAAGGATATTTTTTGGGGTGGCCCAGGCGCCATTTTGTGCAGACAATGTTGCATAGCGTTCTTCAGCGGTACGCACGGAGGGAGGTGAAAATAGGCGCAGTTGGTAAGCAAACCCACGACGTTTGCCCCCCCCCCCCTCAACTGAAATAGCTCTATGCCAGTTTTATTTTTAAATATTAGGAAAACAGCGAGGTTTACTGGAAACACCACTGGAGGAGGGAGTTGGAGTGAGTGGGTCCCTTAAAACCTTATAAGGAGTGTGGGGGGAGTGACCGAGGGTGAAAGAATCTTTGT
Organism: Phalangium opilio; assembly: GCF_054372755.1. Classification (NCBI taxonomy): domain Eukaryota; kingdom Metazoa; phylum Arthropoda; class Arachnida; order Opiliones; family Phalangiidae; genus Phalangium; species Phalangium opilio. The sequence continues at coordinate 491,229 of NW_028324163.1, forward strand.
TCACGCGTATTCATAATAATAATTTTACCTGATAAATATATTTATCTCCAACAAATTCCTTCAGTTCCCTTTCGTTTCTTTGTAGATGTTTTTTGAAACAACTATAAGAATTGCCATCAAGGACAACTTTTTTTTTGTTTTCTCGCTTACACAGCAACACTTTCGTTTGTTTAACGTTTGAACTCATACCAAACGTGCACTCGCGTAACCTTTTAACGACTATTTAACCTCTTTTAAATTTTCAAAACGTACGGTTCGAAAGTTCATAGATATGAGGCAATTCTGAGAATCTTACGCTCGCTTAATTAATTTATCTCGCGGTGCGCGACGCTTGCAACGTTTTCTCGAGAAATAAGTTTCAGTTCTTTAAGTTCGACTGTCGAATGTAAATTCAGGAGGACCCCTAAGAAATCAGCTTGAAGCCTTCGTTATGATTATTTTTAATACCTCGTTTTTTACGCGCCTATAACCCGGAGTTCTCACACTGTCGTCAAAACTCTATCAATCACCAAATTAAAAAAGAATTCGCCTACCAGTAGGAATAAAGAAGTGCCCTATTTACGTCTACAAGTTTAAATTAAATTTCATGAAAAAGTGTTGTAAATATAGTAAAACCAATTACGCCCAAAAAATAAAATGTCCACGCGCTTCCAACATTGATGACCCCCATGGCCTCTCCACAGTTTTTTCTCGCCCACAAAACGGCAGAAGGCTAGAAGCGAGTCTATCATTCCTCGATTGATAAGCTTATGGTGGTTCAAATTCCTTTCTTAGTTCAATATAAAACAATATCGTCTATTCGAGAGCTAATGCTTCATGAATGTAGGACATAATCCCCCCTGGACATAATCCCCCCATTAGAGAAGAAAAAGACAATCCCCTCAGGTAGGAGACAAAATCCCCCGGACAATTTCCCCCGAATGGATGATGAAGACAAAATACCCCCAGCCCTAGGACAAATTCCCCCCAGCCCTAGGACAAATTCCCCCAGCCCCAGGACACATTCCCCCCAATAAATGTAAAAAATAACATTTTGGAAAAGGCATACCTTTGTTGGTCGCTAATATATTTTGGAAAAGGTGGCAGCTAATTTATAGGAGAATATTTTGGAAAAGGTGCCAGCTAATTAATAGAAGAATATTTTGGAAAAGGTGCCAGCTAATTAATAGGAGAATATTTTAGAAAAGGTGCCAGCTAATTTATAGGAGAATATTTTGGAAAAGGTGCCAGCTAATTAATAGAAGAATATTTTGGAAAAGGTGCCAGCTAATTAATAGGAGAATATTTTGGAAAAGGTGCCAGCTAATTAATAGGAGAATATTTTGGAAAAGGTGCCAGCTAATTAATAGGAGAATATTTTGGAAAAGGTGCCAGCTAATTAATAGGAGAATATTTTGGAAAAAGTGCCAGCTAATTAATAGGAGAATATTTTGGAAAAGGTGCCAGCTAATTAATAGGAGAATATTTTGGAAAGGTGCCAGCTAATTAATAGGAGAATATTTTGGAAAAGGTGCCAGCTAATTAATAGGAGAATATTTTGGAAAAGGTGCCAGCTAATTAATAGGAGAGTATTTTGGAAAGGTGCCAGCTAATTAATAGGAGAATATTTTGGAAAAGGTGCCAGCTATTTAATAGGAGAATATTTTGGAAAAGGTGCCAGCTAATTAATAGGAAAATATTTTGGAAAAGGTGCCAGCTATTTAATTAACTACGCCACCAGATCGCTGAGGCTTCCAGTGTTTTAGATAATATTGATATTGTATTTTTTATTGTCGGGGGATTATGACCGGGGAATTTGTCTAGAGCGTGGGGGATTTTGTGTAGAGGGTGGGTAGATTTTGTCTAGAGTGTGGGGGATTTTGTTTAGAGGGTGGGGGGATTTTGTCTAGAGGGTGGGGGGATTTTGTCTAGAGGGTGGGGGGATTTTGTCTAGAGGGTGGGGGGATTTTGTACTCTTAACTACGATGGGGGGAAAATGACCGGGGGATTTTGTCTTGAGAGAGGGGGGATTTTGTACGTTTTTAAAAATGGGGGGATTATGACCGGGGGTCTTTTGTCTTGGGGGTATTTAGTCCGTATACCAATGCTTAATTACAGAGGACAATTTTGTAAAGGTTTACCATTTTAACTTGTTCATGCGTAATTATGGCCGCTTTAAAGTTTTATAGTTGCTGCAAATGTACATTTTTTTCCAAAAAGCCTACGTTGCTTTTAAAACATATTCAACATTGCCACGAAAACGAGCCGAACTTTTCCATGATTTGTAGCATCGATGGCTGCCCAAGAACTTATAAAAACAAGTTGGGAAAACCCAAATATTACCTCTCCGAGTCAAGACGACTACTTACAAACTTATTTACCCAGATATGGAAATGTTTCTTAAGTTAAAATCTATGAAATATTAAAGCAGTATACAAAGCACAGCAAATATACTGTAAATCAGACGACATTTTACATCCAATAATGATATACTTGTACACATTAAAATCATCCGATGGGGGAAAAACGTGAAATGAAGAGATAGAACTTTGGAGGGATATTACCTTTACGTGTTTGTAAAGGCCCAATTTTCCACTTCTCAACTGTATGCCCTCTATGTTCAAAGCCATATTCACAACAGGGTTGCATTGTAAACACTATTCTTTCGTTTCATCTCAACGATTTTCGTAGTTTGTCAACATGACTGTTAACGTTACATAACACCAAAGCTTAGTTGTGGCTACACACACTGAAAGTAAATGCGTAGCATAAAAAGCATGAAAACACGAAGCTATTATCCGATTACGATCAGACCTTTCAATGGTCTGGGCTGCGTTCAGCAGAGCTCACCAAAAAAGACAGCGGATTTTGGAAATGTTTACCGGTGAGCTCTGTCGTCATAGCTTTTCTCCGGTCATCGGCGTTTTATAAATGACGCTAGCGCAATAAAGCGTGCAAGGTACCAAGGCTTAACAAAAATTGCATGATAACATATTTATAGAGATAGATAACAACTTTTATAATTAAAATTAGAAACTAACATATCTTTTAAAATTCTCGCGTGATCAACTGGTTTCACGCCTATTAAATAGCTATAGTCCCATAGTGCTATTTGTATTAATTCCTCCATGGTTTTTTCGCCAAGCTGAGAACTATGCGTTTTACGTCACGTTATCCAAAGAGCCGCCTATTTTCTTTGAAGACCTCGCTAGCTCAGCGCTTAGCACCGTGACGTCAAAATTCAAAAACAAAATCCCGTTATGTAGGACACTGCTAACAGCGCTGGGCTCGGCTGAATGCGGCCCAGATTTCCACCATGATTATATAATCTAAGCCTAATTATTTAAAAGTGTATTTAACTTTCGGCTCACTCTGAACCGTTAATGTCTCTGCATTACAGAAACGAAAACCAAACCCAAGCGTTTACTATTTGGTTCACTAGGCCTATTGACAAATAAAATTTCATTTGACCAACATAGTAGCGTTGTGCTTGTATTCACTTTAGAAAGGATTATGCTATAAACAGATGTAGTATAACTTAAGTATTATATAAACATCCATTTTAAATAATAATATTAAAAAAAATCTTTGGAATATCAAAATGAAACAGAGCTTTAAAGCTACAAAAGTACTAAATACATCATAATTACGAAAAATATTTCCACATATTCACTTTATATTAAGGATAAAGGGAATATTATGGTTCTGTAGGATTCATTTACACATCAAAACAAAACGAACTTCTAACGCAGCGCACTACTGTAACAACGGACGGACACACACAGACAAAAACATAGACTGCTTTTTAACTCTTTCCGTATTAATTTTGAATTGAGAAACAAGATTATCTTAAATATTAAAATAAATATAATTAATATTTAATATTTTCTTCGTTAGTTATTCGCCTTATTGAACGTTACATCGTTTTCAAAAAGAACAATTAAACATTCTTGAGAGACTTGACTAATATTGGCGTTTGAAGTGAAGCATACGCCGGTTGCTTCGCCTTAATCAAATAGGTAGTATATAAGGGTGTCGAACTACAGTTAAAAGCAAGAACAACCGCAATTGCGAAAACCTATCGTGGACAACCCACCCTAGGGAGGCTAGACGTTTCTCGTAACCCTAGCTGATCGCCGCGAATGTCTTAAACCCAACGATGATGATGGAGTAGAAGCCAGGTGTGCAGACTGGTGTCCATGTGTGATGGACAAAAACCAAGACCAGAAGATGGTGGTGTAGAAGCCAGGTGTGCAGACTGGTGTCCATGTGGGATGGACAAAAACAAAGACCAGAAGATGGTGGTGTAGAAGCCAGGTGTGCAGACTGGTGTCCATGTGGGATGGACAATGACCTAAAGATGGTGGTGTTAGAAGCCAGTAAGTACAGACTGGTGTCCATGTGGGATGGACAAAAACAAAGACCAGAAGATGGTGGTGTTAGAAGCCAGTGTGTACAGACTGGTGTCCATGTGGGATGGACAATAACCAGAAGATGGTGGTGATTAGAAGCCAGTAAGTACAGACTGGTGTCCGTGTGGGATGGACAAAGACCAGAAGATGGTGGTGTGAGAACTCAAGTAGAGTAGCCATTTCCGTGACTGTGAAAGCAGTTCGGAAATGGCGAACACGTTTGCTCCGATTTGGAAACTGCGAACGCGGTCACGTGGGTGTAACAACAGACACACAGACACACAGACAGACACACAGACACACACGATCGTTACAGAACCTCTCCGTGACATACGTCACTCGGAGAGGTAAAAATAGTTTGTTACCGCCGACATCTCCTAAAGGAGCACCCCTTGGCTCTAGCGGAAAACGACGAAAGAGAAGATGATTCAAGAAGAAGTTATTGAGGATCTTACAAATTTTACTCAGGATTCTCACTCAGAAACAAACGAAAATTGTGCACAAAATCGTCAAAAAGACACATTTAATCTTAAACACTCCATTTTACGTATTTTGCTAAACTACTGTGAGCAACACAGACTAGCACACTCGGTCATTCAAGAAATGACAAATGATTTATTGAATCTCTGTTCAAACTTGTTAAAATCTCAGGCAGAGAGTATTTTTAAAACGTGGGAAGAACATGGCCGCGAAATGTGTGAAGTGAAAACATTTGAACAGATAGAGAAACTTATGTAATGTTTAGCGCTCTCGACTCCACATACAAATTGAAAAATATTTGTAAACAAGAACTAGGGTTAATTGAACAAATGGAAATTCCATTTCTACAATTTGGTGAAGTTAAAAAACGATGCTTCCACTACGTGCCAATTTTACGAGTTTTACAGAAATTGTATGCAAACGAATCAGAAATTGATTATGAAGAAAATCGCAAATGTTCAGCAGACACTAAGTCTCATTTTTTTTATGGTGACTTTTTTAAAGAATGTTGCGCTAAAGAGGACGATAATTCAAATCGAATACTTTATCTGCAGCTATATTTTGACGAATTTGAAGTTGTTAATCCCCTGGGATCAAAACGGGGTGAACATAAAACGTTGGCCTGTTATTTTACCCTATTAAATCGAAAAAATAAATATCGATCTAAATTAGAAGACATTCATCTAGTTTTTCTTGCTAAAAGTAAGGATATGGAAACGTTTGGATTGAATGAAGTTTTGCAGCCTCTCTTATTTGATTTAGAAATCCTGGCAAATCAAGGCGTTTATTTAAATTCGTTAGATTGTAATATTAAAGGATAAGTTTCAATTATAACAGGTGATAACTTAGGTCAACATATGATAGCCGGGTTTCAAAAGAATTTCAATTCTGTACGTTTTTGTAGGTTTTGCATGACAGACAAAAATGATATTTCCGTTGCTTTGGTGCATAATGACCTCGTGTTAAGAAATTTAAAAATGCACAATTACCATTTAAATTACGCTAACAAGGGAAACGGTGAAGGCTTAGTCTATGGAGTTAGAAATGAAAGTCCTTTAATGGAACTAGAATATTTTGATTTAACGCAACAGATGCCTCCCGATCTTATGCACGACGTTTTAGAAGGTGTTATGCCATTTATAATTGAAACAATTCTCTCCCACATGATGTCAGAAGAAAGGGTATCATTAGAAGAAATCAATAAATTGATAAAAACGTTCCCATATGGAAACACAGAATCAAACAAACCCCAATTACAAATAAGGAACGCAATTATTGGTTCAGGAAACATTAAAGGATCTGCAAGCGAAATGTTTTGCTTATTTAGGCTGTTCCCACTTATATTTCACGATAAGTTAAAGATGAATGATCGAGGCAAAATTATATGGAAAATTTATTTAATGTTTCGTAAACTTTGCGATATTTTGTTTTCTGAAGAAATTTCGTCAGAAACCGTTGAAAAACTTCAGGACTTAAAAGAATTGTTTTTGAAAATGGTAGTGGAAACCTTTGGAATGGATTCCATCTTTCCAAAACTTCACTACTTACTACATTATCCATATTTTATTAGAAAATTTGGTCCCATGAGCGTAATATCATGCATGCGTTTTGAAGCAAAACACTTACATTTTAAAAATCTTGCCTTAGCCTGCAAAAACTACAAAAACGTGACTAAAACCATGGCGGTTAGATATCAAATGTTTCAGTGCTACAATTTTTTGTCTAAATCTTTGTCCACATTGAACTCGCGCTCGCGTGTTCGCACCTTCGTCTACTTGCATCTTCGCAACAGATCACGAAAAACATTTGCACTTCTGTTCTGATACACGCAAAAATTTAGCTTTTCCAATTCTGAGAGCCAATAAAGTTTGAGCAATCATTGCGCCATCAGCCCTTCTCCATCGACGTTGTCCAAAGAGTAAAACGAAACTAATCGCCCCAGCCTTCCTCTCACCTGTGATTGGTGCTTTTCTCACGAAGGCGCGAAATTCTTGGCCTAGTCGCAAGAAATTTGTATCTTCGCGAAGTGAGGACGCGAAGTAGCGAAAACCCAATGTGGACAGTAGAGCGATCTTGCAAACAAGCAAAGCGAAGATGCGAACTCGCAAAATGTGTCAGTCTGGACAGGCCTTAAGAATGACATAACTGGGTTAAGAAACACAAGTAGTATGAAGAATACAACACTGAATTCATTCTCACAAAATGTGAAACAATTATTAACCGAAAAGTTTCCAAATACACCTCACTTTTTCGTGATCACGTTTGCAGCCTTAGATAGAGTGATACATTCTATAAATTCTCTTTTAATAACAAATGTAGAAAACAAAGTGGTTAAAACATTCACTGATACTAAGTATCTCATTTGGTATGGAAATGAGCTATATATATGTGGAAAGCTAAATCAAGTTAAAGGTTTCAATGAAACCCTTCATTCGTACGAGCTTGAATTCACAGGTGATTGGAATTTGTTCAAAGCAGGCAATGAAATACACCACCGATTATTAAATAAATACGAAATTAATAGAAATGTTTATGTCACTCTAAGGTGTGGCGTGGAATAGTAACGATTTCATATTCCCCTTGATTCTACTTTTGTATGTTTGCTCATTGTAAATGTAGTTAAAATAAACGGTTAAACTTGGATTTGGAATATATTATTTTAATAAATGTGTGCATATAAACCAATGTCGTCTCTTTGAAACAATCTTCAGAACAATGGCTGAAATTTTTTTTTGTATTTACAACCAAAACAAATTAGCCGGAATTTGTAAACGTTGTTTTGAACGTCCCCTAATAATAGACATGGAAATCAACGCCGAGCGTCAAACCCTGTGGTTATCTTCATTGTGTTTATTATGGGGGACATCCATAAAGTTATTTTTGCAGTGGAGGGGGGGACGTCCACTACACATGCTATCCACCGAGGGGCAGTTCATTTGGCTCCTGGGTTCATTTAACGAATCTAATCATTTAATCATGATTTATTCATTTCGCAGTGGAAGATATGGATAATCTTTATAATCTGATTTAATCTGAAGAGGGTGAGTACTTAATGAAAAAAGTCAACTGCCCCTCGGTTCCCACTGCTTTACCTGAATAGACCAGTGCGAAAAGAGGAGTCGGAGGGTCGCATCAGCGCTAGGTAGTCTGTTAAAAAAGCTTTGCGCGTTGCGGTTTTCGTTCATATTTTACTATATTTCAAAGCCTATTCATTATGAAATGAAGTGCGTTATAATAGTTTTGCATTGCTCTTTCGTATTTTATACGTTTCACAGTCGTCCTTTGCATATTGCATACTTATACCCGAAACCGGAAGTGTCGAAATTAGCATTTTTTAAAATATTGGATTATCGTGGTTATAAATGCGATTTTCGGATTCCTTGGGGTCGATTAATATTTAAAAAGTTTATACCAAATTCAATTGGGATGAGCCTTTATTCAAAATATGGCAATTTTGATTAGAGTGGCGATAATTAATAATCGAGTATCGAGTCTTTGTCGTAATAATGCTTGTTAGATGTTATGACACTTTATGCATATATATATGATTGGTCTTGTGGCGCAATACTTTGAAACAAATCAGACGTTCATTAAAGGGAGGGTGAAGTGGAAAATAAAGGGATTAAACTAATAAAAAGGGTTCGATTATTATACTCAGATTTGGCAGAAAGGAAAAAACTTAGGCTTATCAAAACAAAATGTAAAATCGGACAGAAAGCAGTCACTGCCAATTCCAACTGAAACCGAGTATAGCAGGTAACAAGATGGCCCGAGGGCCTTAATAGTAGTCACATCGTTATCTATTTATTTAGCACATAAATATAATGAAAATAAATATAAAAACCCCAAACATACAAATTCAGAAGTGTTCGACCCCACAGATATAATTACAACTTTGCAACTTACAATTGAACTGCATTTTTTGGCTTTTATATGAAACGATAACAATTTCTTTGCATTCTGAGCTGCGCTACAAAATCGCGCTTCTAACACAACCACCTTTTGTCCTTTGTCTATCCCACATAGACGCCAGTCTGTACTAACTGCTGGCTCCTAACACCATCATCTTTTCATCTTTGTCCACACCACATGGACACCAGACTGTACGTACTAGCTTCTACTTCAATGTCATCGTTAGGGTTAAGATTTACGCGGCGTTTAACCACCCTAAGGTGGGACCTCCACCAAAGACTTTTGCAACTGTGCACTTTCTTAACATTTACCGGGAATTAATCGCTATATATACCCTAGTTTCCGAAAATATGGGCAAAAGCAATACGTTAGCGGTGAAAACTCAATAATAGTTAAATTTTTAATGATATTACGAACAACTGTTCTTGAAACGATGCAACTATAACTAAAGTCAATGCCTGACTAAGAAAATAATTAAAATTAATTATATCTATCTATCTATCCATCTATATCTATATGAATCAAAGTCCTGACTGACAGACTTACTGATAATCAACGCCCAGCCTAGAAGGCTGAAAATTTGCAGGAACGATACTCATAATTAGTAGGTGCGTACTAAGAAAGATTTCTCCAATCCGCCGCCATCTTAATAAATGGCGCCCAGAAATTTAAAAAATCTGCTCTATGCAACAAAGTCCGCGCGTTTCACCCGATTTCATAAATATTTAGTACACTGGTTTCCTTTAACCTATAGAGGAGCTGAATGATCTTTTGGGTTCGATTTGTGGCCATCTTTTTAAATGGCGGCCAACAATTTAAAAACCCTTCTTTATGGAATAATGTCCGCATGAAAAGTAATAAAAAATGATGTCCCTAGGGGCTGACGGGGCAAAGCCGAGTGCCTTCGTTCTTAGGGTGCTACAAAAATACTAGTCATCAGTAAAATCGACCCATTCTTTACATCGTTTTGATGGAAGTTCTTATTACACGTGAACGACGCCGCGGGTAACAGCTAGTTATTTTATAAAAACCTCGTTATTGTGAACTTCAACCCTCAAGATTTACATAGGACGAGTAATGAAGATTGCCTATGAAATCGTTACGCTACACGCATTTCATAGTTAATATAGCGCGAGTAATAATAAATATAAAGTTTAATGTGTAAAATAATGATACATGTGTTGTATTGGCGGGATTTTACACAGTTTGTATTCACAAAATTTGTTTCGTCTTTTACCTATGTTACGTTAGTTTAATTTAATTTAAAACAAAGGATTATTATTTTTTTTTATAAGAAAAGGAAAAAATTTCCTGGATCTATTATTTCAATTTTTCAACTTTAGTACGCCTTATTTAAATATATCTAAACAACTAAAATGTTTATTAAAATTTTCAGTCATTCTATTTATCGGTGTATTTTTAATTATATTTTGTTGAAATAGTTTTCTAGACCTAATTCTTTGGTTAGGAACGTAAAAGTTTACTTTACCGAGAAGTTCGCTGCAGTCAATTTTGTTTGTTATTAATTTGTTAAGCAATATTGTGTCCATTTTCATAAGTATGGTTTCCATTGTTTGCAAATTTAGTTGATTTAGAACTGATTTATAGCTGTAGAAGCGTTCTTTGGAGAAATATATGTGGTAGAATTGTACGAATTTCCTTTGAATCCTTTCAATTTTTAATTTCTGCGAGGCACTACTACTATTGTAGATTACTGCTCCAAACAGTAATTTAGGTCGTACAAGGGATAAATAGAGTTGTCTAAAGCAATATTTCGAGTTAATATTTTTGGCTATTTTTAGGGAAAGGCAGAGCTGTCTAAAACTTTTTGCCGTTGTTGAATCAATTTGTTCGTGAAATAGAAGTTTTGAGTCAAAGATTACACCTAAATCTCGCACGTTGTTTCCGCGCTTCAGGATTTTCCCGTTCAGTTCATATTGGTACAGAATCTTGTTTAATTTGCGGGTGTATGATACGACAATAGTTTTATCCTCGTTTATAGGGATATTGTTGTATATACACCAATCTTGTTGGTTGTAAAGGTCATCCTGTAGACTAACGCAGTCGTTCTTGCTGTTGATGTATTTACCTAATTTATTGTCATCCGCAAATAGCGTTATTTTAGAATTGGTAATTTTAGTTGAGATGTCTGCGATGTAGATATTAAAGAAAAGTGGTCCTAGTGACGATCCCTGGGGAACACCACATGTGACGTCATAGGTTGTATTTGTTTTCTTCCCGTTGACCTTGATTCGGTTTGTTCTGTCTCTAAGGTAGCTTTTTACCCAGCTTAGTATGTTACCGGAAAGGCCATAGTAATTCAATTTTTGTACCAAAAGACTATGTGACACGCGGTCGAAGGCTTTCGACAAATCTACGTATATCATGTCGACCTGGCCCTTTTTGTGAACCTCTGGGGCAATATATTCCAATGTGCTAAGTAAGTTTGTCTCTATAGATCGACTCTTAATAAATCCGTGCTGATTTTCGGGAAAATTAATTTTAAACCAGCCATAAAGTTTCTCTCCCATTATAGAATCAAATATCATGCTTAGGGTGTTTAAGAGAGATATCGGTCTATAATTATTCGCAGTACCTGCACATCCCTTCTTGAATACTGGGGCAACAAGCGCTTCCTTCCAAGCTGAGGGAAAAGTGCCCAATTCCAAGGAGAGGTTAAATATATGCATGAGTAAGGGTGTCAGTAGGTTGCCACATCCCTTTAAAATGAAGTTCGGTATTCCATCGTAGCCAGATGACATTTTTGCTCTCATTTTCTTCAAAGCTGATAGTATATCTGTTTCAGATATGGTGCATTTTATAAATGGGCTAGTTATTTTCTCTTTTGGGGAGAAGAAAAAGAAATCGGCATTATCCTTTGCTATATTGGAAAACGTTTTTGAGAATTCTTCCGCTATGTCGTTACATGAGGTTAAAATTTGATCGCCTTTCTTTAGTGTTATATTTGAGATTTTGGGTTTGGATTTTCCATTTACGTATGTCCAAAAGCTTTTCGAGTCCCTACGTACTTGTTCGCAAATAGATATTGAGTGTGCTTTGCGATCGCGAGATAACAATAATTTCGATTTTGCTCGGGCCTGTTTATATTTTGTTAGATCTTCGTGGTTTTTGGTCCTCTTTTGTTTTTTATGGAAGTATTTCTTGTTTTTCAGGATTTTTACAAGGTCTCTAGAATACCAATGCGGGAATTTGCTATTTCTATTCCTTGCGGTATTTATAGATTTTAAGGGGATGAAGCTTTTCATGGCTTTCTGTACACACACTGTTACATAGTTAACACAGAAGTCTAGGTCCTTGGATTCCAATAGCGGAGCCCAGTTCTCATCCCTTAAGGTAGAATATAATTTTAAATAGTCCCCTTTTTTGTAGTTATAGGCTTCGTGGTCTAGATATGTTTTTTCGGTATTGTGTTTTGGAGTGTAGTGTAGTTTAAGAGCAGGGTGGCACTTGTCTAATGGAACAAGTGGTTCGTCATTGTTTAATTTTAAATTGGTTTTTTTGTTATTTACGAGACATAGATCGAGCGTGTTTCCAGTGTAATTCTTAATATCGTTTATCTGGTTTAAATTAATGAGATGCAATGCCTCAATGAGGTGTTCAGATTTTTTCTTAGTGTAGAAGCCACAGTTCGTTAAATTCCAATTTTCCCAATTTACCCCGGGCAGATTGAAGTCTCCCATGATAATTATATCACCAGTGAATTTTTAAAGATGGGATACGAGGGTGGTACTAAGGTGTTCGTAGTCTGTATGGCTGGTATCGGGTGGGATATAATAGTTTCCCAGTAGGATTTTTTCTTGATTATTTAACCTTATTTCCATCCAGACTGATTCATAGCCTTGTTCGAGGTCTGAACGCCTTAGGGCGTTAATGTTATTATTTATTGCGATTAGGGAGCCACCACCTCTTTTTGGGAAGGGTCGGTCTGTCCTATGGACGAAATAGTTTTTTGGAAAATAGCAAGAACTGCTATGGGTTTCATGCAATAGATATCGTATTTGTATAATACTACGTTATTTAGGAAAGTATCCGCCTTGCTACGTAGGCCTCGGGTGTTCTGGTAATATATTTTTAAGTTTTTAGACTTCGTCCTCATCTGAGAGATTTACTTGCTCCTGGGATGTTTCTTTTTCAGTACTAGATGTGGATTTGTACTCGTATTTTTGACTATCGTGTAGTGGACCTTTAAAATCAGCTAGTAGGCAATTTTGTGGGAAGTTGCAAGGATCGCGGAGTGTTTCAAATTCAATGGGGTCACACGTGACATGAAAGGACGCGTAGTAACCATCTTTCCGTGGTTTCATTCGGGTGCATATTACAGACTTTAGATCAGTGTCTGATTCTATGTAATTTTTTAGCTCTTCCTCTGTAGTATCCATGCCTAATCTAGTTAAGAAAACACCGCCTTTGGTTTTTTTTAGTAAAATTCTAGGTATGGTTTTGATGCTTGTCGATTTTTTGGTTCCGATTTTTAATGCCATTTTAATAGGTTCCTGAGGTCTATTTTTGCTTGGGTTTATAGCGGGCTTTTTATGTTGAACTATTGGAAATAAAGGATTACTTTGGGATATTGGGGCTAAGAACCCTGCATTCCTGTTTATTAATCCTGGTCCTGAATTTTATTTGGCACTAATTTGATTATAGTGCTCAATTAGGAGTAAATTTTGATCTGTAATATGGGAATTTTGAGTTTTCAATGATTTAACCTCTTTTTGCAGCTCGGATACTGTTTCGATTAGTAGACTTAAGGATGCTAGTACAATATCAACGACACTGTCTTTGTTGCGATATAAGCTATTTACCGTGAAGAATTCATTTAGGTTTTCAATTAAGGTATCGGTATTATGGGTTATTTCGCTGTCCATTTCAAAGTCATTTTCGGATTCAAGGTCACCGTCATTGTTAATGAAGTTCGTTTTAGGCGAATAATAGTCTTTGGTCCCGTTCGGTCTCGCTTTTTTACATTTAAAACAAAGGAAAATGCTCTTCTTACCATTAAAAAAAATGTCGAATTTTTCTTTGGTGTCGGCTCCTAAGCAAGCTGCGTGGGTATTACGTCCGCAGGTTGCACACGGTATTTTCTTTTGAGTTTTGGTTACATTTTTTTCAAATTTGCCACATTTTTCGCCGGGATCGCGTTTTCCGTTCGGCATTTGGACCCTTGCCCGCTAACTGCGGTTCAAGATCTATCTAATCAACCCCGAGAAAATAAAAAAAAACTAACAAACAGAATGACTGATAAGGTTTTAATCGGAGCTCAAATCTGTGCGACTGCATTCGTTGAAAATCAAATAATGAAATGAATGGTATATTCCAAATATTGGAAACTCTTTTGCAAAGTTATTATAGGACGAGTAATGATACCTTTAATTAATAAAAAGAGAGTAGAGAAGTCGATTTAGGATAAATGGCCAATGGAGTTTCTCGTTTCAGTCTTTTCAATTAGGATAGAGACGATAGTTTTTCAAAATATATAAAATCAACAACCAAAGCTTCAGTATGACATATTTAGAATGTTTTAAAGGAACTGTTGAAATGCAAAACGTAAGCCATAACATTTCATATTTCATGATAAGCTCAGCTTCCACTCCTCTGTTCATACTCCCTGCTTGCTTTCACTTTGGGCTTGTATGTAGAGAATTCTCACAGAAGTAAAATATTTTCTATTTTCACAATATAAAACCAAATTAAGGAAAATATTTTTATACAATTCTACGCAGTTTGTAGTTGTTTAGCTATCAAAATCATATTCATATGGATATTCCTAGAACATCTTTTGTTATTAAAATTGAAAAGAGCTGTTGACAGATAAATTTAGCTATACTCATTTATATATATAGGTTAAAGCTACTTTCATGAACCAAGTAGGATTTGAGCCGGGTTTTCCCGGATCAAAACCACTGAATGTGTGACCTATTTGTAATAGGTGGTTCGTGTCCTGCCTGAAAGCGAGCCGAAAGTTATAGCGTATATTTTCTTTGATTATATATCGAAATGTGTATGTGTAAATCGTTGACTACAAAACAATTCAACTAAATTAGTTTTAAACATAATTTAAAAGTTGTTTAAAACACTGCTACGTGTGAATGAAAGCAATGGCTGAATTCATTCCCACCACTGATTTAATATCAGGCTGGGTTTTATACTGAAAGTCTGAGCGAAGGTTTGGGTTCTAGATGAATCTACGTAACGGTTCAGAGTGAACCGAAAGTTAAAATAATAAAGCTAATAGCAGTGGTAGTTTAAAAGAATTGAGTCATAACTGATACTACATGCTTATTAGGGATGTCAACTTCCCAGAAAAAAACCGGTTTTCGGTTAACCGGTATATTTAAATGGCCGGTTTAACCGATTCAAAAAACTGGCCAAAACCGGTTTTTATCCGGTCGTTTATGATAAAAGTTGAAAAATGCTATACTCCAACGTAAACTCAAAGAGCAAATATTAGTTCCGAGTAGCTAGTACCAATAGGTGTTAAATAATGCCGTTTTCCATTGGCATTCTAGAATAGGCCAATGAAAAATTACTCGATAGATGGAGTAATTTTCTTGGAGTGAGAACGAAAGCTCCTTAAAAATTGCATTATACGCATCTATGTCTCCTTTGATATTGCTCCATGGTTGGCCGATTGTTAGCAGCCAACCTAAGCTAAGTAATATAAAGTGACGAAAATGGAAAACTTTTAATTTTGTGAATTAAAAAAACCCGATTCGGTTTTCGGTTTTTATTTTAAAAAACCGATTAAAACCGAAGAATTAAAAAACCGGAAAAAACCGGTGCTCCGGAATTGAAAAAACCGGTTTTCGGTTAAACCGGGCGGTTTTTGACATCCCTAATGCTTATATATTAGGATATAGCGTACAATCTTTTGTGCACATCCTCTGGAGGTTGTGAGGGGTAATTCAGCGTAAACATGGACAATTATACGAAAATTAGTGATTCATGGATTATTTATAAACCAAAATTGTGATTACAATGAGATTCAACATACAACTTCTGATAATACTTTTGGAGTACGGATAAATATAAAATAACCCGGATAATGGATATATAATACAGTCTTCTAATTTTAACGCCGCCAATTTCTTATCAATCAATTTCAGGTAAATAACTGAGTATTGATAGTCTTCTCGACTCGGAGAGGTAAATTTTGGTTTCCCAACTGTTAATTTGTTAATTATTAGTGTAATTGTTATCCAGTGGCGACGCTAGGCCTTTTTTGTTGGAGGCCCCCCCCCCAAATTCCAAATTTAGCCCCCCAAAATGATCCGTAAACCCTACCAAAAATTGCTGTTAGCAACCTAATATTTTGTAGCAATATATAAAAAAAATTATAATGATAGATTCGTTAACATTCATCTCTGCAGAGATGAATTTCAATATCAAGCAATACAATTTTGAAGAAAAGAACAGATGGAGACAAGTAAAATGTTTCATATTCTTTCGAAGAAAGTCCCAATAGTGTGGACTAAAAGCTAACCAAAACTAAAAATAAACTTAAGACGAGTGAAAATCCTTCATAATAGGTTCCGTAGTTTTTATCAATAAAAGGTTGTATATCTTTAAAATTCGAATAATTTCACGTTGACACATATTTACGGATAGTTTTAAAGGTCTACACATTTTCCAATGAACCCATTATGCGATTTTTTTTATTAATTTCTTATAATAACTAGTTTGCCCAGATTTAGCCCCCCCCCCAAATTTCAAACCCTAGCGACGCGTATACTGTTGTTATCTGAGTGTGAGTCTGTGTTAGTATATCAGCCCTTCAATATTTGAAGAGATCTAGGTACAATGTAATGTGCTTTAGGAATCTTACATTTCACTCCAAAACACTATCCAAACTCCAGATCTAATAATATAAAAGTTCGGTATAATCCTATAATTTGAAGAATCTAGTCAAATAAAATTATATAATTTTTGCAAAGCGAGTGCTATTTTTCCTATTAAAATATTCACTAAAAGAGTTACATCGATTTATGCACTATTTGAAAACAATTTAACAGATGTTGCTTTAAAAAACCATCTTCGCACATTTACATAAATAAATTAAAATTATTTCAACACCTTTTATATGGGCAGGTGTTATTTTATATCAATTTCGCACCTTTTTGAGGATGTCGTGTGCAAAATAAAAGGAGAGAGAGGCCCTACAAACGATAAAAAGCACAGCGTTTGCAATTGTGTCGTGTTTCAGCGTATGAAGGTTGCTCTATATATTTTTTAGCTTAGAGTAGAGCAGTTTCAATGATCATCGGAAAACAATCAGACTCAATAGCCCATGTTTGTGACATTGAGAATTTAATATCTCAATTTTACTATCGTTAATTTGGCAAAAATTAAATTGAGTCTGCTTCCATTATTAACCTTGGCTATTTGCCCTAAAATAATTTGATATTATTCTTTTTTAGTTTAAAGTTTACGTTTCATAATCTATATGGATATAGGGACACTTAGATTTATAGAGTAATCTAAGACGCCTTGGAATTTTTACTTGAAATGAGAAATTTAACGGGCGCCCATGTATAGAGTTAAACACCATTTTCTTGCCCTGTCAAAGGTTGAAGCTTCACCAAGGTTGTTCAGATAGAAATTTTATTTTATTTATGTATTTTTTCGCAGATGAAGTTTTACTGAAATTATATCATGAATATTTAGAATAAAAATCCATCTTCAATCTTTAGTATTTACAGAATAGCAAAAAAAAACAAACGGCGTTGCCCATCGAGATATTATTGCATTTCAGGCCGCCATTTTTAACGAAGGTGGCAAATCGAGCTTCAAAAGACATGAAGTCAGTCTTACGGATGTTGGGAACCAGTGTTTTAAATGTTATAGATTTGGTTGAAACACGTAGACGCCGCCATTTTTCAAGATGATGAGGAATAGAAGAAACCTAAGAGCTCGCCTACTGCATTTGAGTACCGTCCACCGTCCCTGCAAAATTTCATACCTCTAAGTAAAGCTGTTTGGACCCGGAGTAGATTATCAGTCAAATTGTAACTATAGATGTTAAGCATACAAGTTACTGAGGTTTAAATAGGCGTTAAACTTGTTGTCTTAGATTAGTAGTGTCTTTCAACTTTGAGTAATAAATGGTTCAGAGAACACTTTAGGACACGGGTTTGATTTGTTGGTTTTCGAGTATTGTTTCCAGTTGTCTCAGAAAATATTTTTTAAAAATAAAAATATATTCTTGATTTTAATCAAATGAATTTTTTAAAAAAAATCGCTTGATTAAAATCAAACAACCCTGGAACAGAGCACACAAATTAGACACTCGAGCAGTTAGAATGTGCAGTCTTTACGAATGGTAAACGTTTCGTCGTCGGGCACAATGGCCAGGTAATTTTTTAGAGGATGGATGTGAACCAATTTATGCCCATCCACTCGAGCACTCGAAAGGCTTAATGGGGTTTAGTAGGGTAAAAGTCTTAAAAGTTAAAGAATGCCATTTTTTAAAACTCAAATAATAGAATTTATATGTTGCCTTTCATAATTTCTCTATTAGGTGATGAAATGATCTTCAAAAAGCTGCGATATCAAATTATGAATGGTTTTAGCATTTTTCAAATATTATAATTTTTATTAAGCGCTATTATTGCTATTTTAGAGGAAAATTTCCATATATTTCTATGTAAATATTGTAATAATATTGTAAAATATAATGTTTACCAAAGGTTCTACCGCTAAAAATGTTAAAAATCAATTTCTATTTATGTAAAAAGGCGGATCTCAGTCCGTTTTTCCTTCCAAGGGTTTTTATCCTACTGAGTACCATAGGAGCATGGATAAAGAATTCGCGTGAGGAAATTTGTTTTCACACTATAGGATAGGCAGCTCCCCTATTTCTGACGAGAGCTTATTCTGTATAATCTGATTCAGCTTGGGTTGTCAGCACGCGCAAAGCTGGGTCTCTATGTAACGTAGCTTTTTTCGTGATGACAAGAGACGAAGAAAATAATGATTCTCTGGATTTAAAATATCCGCGAGTTTTAGCGCAAATGTATGGGCGGAAATTCTAGTAGGCCTCGACTGTCGAGTGTCGACTTCATAGTCGAGCCAGTGACTTTTAAAATTTCAAGTAATACTAATTTAGACTATTAGAGAAGGATGTTAGAATTAGTATTATAAATATTTATTACGTTTCTAAATCTTTTGGGAATCTCAAGAAATAATTTTCGCTATTTTTAATAGCACAACGTTCCATGATAATGTTTGAAGGACCCACCAATCAATTCATTACATACGACTATGCACATATTTGAAACTAAAGCCTACAGGTCCGTGCATTTGAGATAAAAATCTCGCGGATATTTATAATCCTTTTTTTTTCTTCGTCTATTGTCAGCACGCACAAACCTACATAACATAGAGACCTAGCTTTGCGCGTGCTAACAACCGAAGCTGAAAATAGAGTATATACAGAATAAGCTGATGTCGGAGATAGGGGAGTTGCCTATCCTATAGCGTGAAAACAAATTTCCTCGCGCGCATTCTTTATCCGAAACAGAAGGTTGAAATGTGGCAAAGAGTTTCCTGAGACCCCGTGAATGGTATCAGTAATTCTAAAACTCCCACAAGTGTTTTTTCAGTGGTTTAACTTATTTTTCCCTTGAAATGAATAAAAGTCAACGAATTAATTAGAAATAGTCCAACGCCTGATCTATTGCACGACCGGATTGCTGAAGTGTTTCGGATTATATTGATATTGTATTTTTTCTATGATGGGGGTAATTATCGGGGGATTTTTCTTGGATAGGGTTAACATCCGAGGATTTTGTACAATTTCAGTAATGGGAGATTATGCCTGGGGTTCTTTGTCTTGGAAGGGTTTAGTCCGTATACCCATGTGAATCGATAAAACCTAAAAGCTATTTTTCAGTTCTAATATGTAAATCGAGATATTAAACAAGTTTTGAACACACTACCAGCTGTTTATACGTCAATCAATCCTGTATCGCGATTTTTGCATAAGTAAATAATCCGTCGTAAGTATACTAATTTAGAAATTAGTACTGTAAGACCAATTAATCGAACCCATGTTCTACAATGCCCTATATACCATTTGCTACTCAAATTTCAAAGACACCACTAATCTAAGACATCGAGGTTTTTTTACATTGGGAATTTAAATCTTATGGACGTTTAGAAAAAGCTCAGACACTTTTAGGCTTAGCATCTATAAAAACAATCGTTATAATTTGAAAATATTCATGATGCATTTTTTTTTCAAAATATTCTAGATGTATTTTTTTTCTCTAAATATTCATGAAGCATATTTTTTCTCTAAATATCCATGAAGCATATTTTTTTCCAAATATTCATGAAGCATATTTTTTTCCAAATTTTCAAGATGGATTTTTCTAAATATTCATGATAGATTTTTCTAAATATTCATGATTGATTTTTCTAGATTTTCATGATTAAATTCTTGAAAATATTCATGATGAGATTCTTGAAAATATTCATGATGAGATTCTTGAAAATATTCATGATGAGATTCTTGAAAATATTCATGATGAGATTCTAAAATATTTTCATTAGTGAATAGACGTAAATCCTAACATCATCTCCAACGTTTCCGGATGTTGACAGGCACTTGTTTACCGTGATTATACACTTTGTCAAGGGTTATAGGGTCTGATCAATGGCTGATGAATTAAGTGATTGCGATACTGTAAGCTTAAAAAACAAGGCAGTCTACCTACTCGTAAACAAAATACAAAAGGTATTTTTTCACGTTTCATGAATCCCAGCCCCTATTATTATTATGATGATGATGACTGTGTATATTCCGGTGAACTACTTCTATAGTTTTTTATATACACATTAAAAATCCATTTCATTCATTATTTGAAGACTACTTTTTCAAATACAATTAACCTTAGATTTCACAAAAAAAGCATACGGCATTCTAAAATTGTAAGAGATAGTTGTCTAATTTCATAAGTGGTGGAAAAATTAAACTACCAGGAAAAAGAAGTATTCGAATATAATTATTTTCGTGTCATTAGAACAAGTGAATAGTCTTTTTAATTTAAATACTATAATTCAAACCATTATCTTTGGAGATTAACATCCATTTCACAATGAGAATTAACATTCGCATCCTTCTTGAAGAATTTGTCCTTGTAACATTCTTCTCTAATGCATGTCATGTTGAATCTTCATTCCCGATTCTCCGCTATATTTCCATGGTAGACACGTCACCTATTCTGCAAACTAAAGTTCTGCCTCGATATTTATTCTCCGAGCACTCAAAACATTTCCTAACAAAATCCAATCAAACATTTTTATACCGAAAAGACACCCAAACATTTATTACCGAAAAGCCACCAAAACATTAATCACCGAAAAGCCACCCTCCCGGAAGCTACATTTACTACAGAAAAAGGCATAGAAGAACTCAACCCAAAACGCAATCTTCGCGCATTATAACTAATAAATCGCCACATTACTGAAAGTAATTCTTGAAATCTCATTTCTATAATTTCAGAGTAAAACTACGCTATGGCTTGAACATCCTGTTTTTCTGATCGTAATGTTTTACTACTGAGTTATGTTGATGATATAGATGAAATAAATAATCGTTAGGCTTATTTGCCAATGTTTTTAACGTCTCGTTTTTTGTCATAACTTTTGGTTTTCTGAACCTATTTTCAATTTGAAAACAGTTTTGGATTCTACGGAACAAGACGCGTGCAATGATTCCATTGCTGATCCATTTATCGGGGGCTTTACTATTTGCGCTATGGCTTACGCCCTATTAGTGCCACCGTGTCATTTTTAAACTTAAAATAATTTGGAGAGGTCAACCTATCTAGAAAGTCCTATTTTGTTACTCTAGCTCAAATAGGAACAAAATGGCAGCCAAATGAAAATGTCCAGAAACTTTTGTCCGGGACTGTACACATACTGTCGGCAGCATTTTTTAAAATTTTTCCTTCAATTAAAATAATAAATCTAATTGACCTTGGTCTCAGAATTTTTATATGACAGGCTAAATATTTTTTTAAAACAAATTTAAGCTATTCCAAGTGAAAAATCAAACTTGCCAAATTTTTGCAAGTAAAATAAAACTGCTACCTGACTATCAAGGGTTCGCCTCCAATTTTGATTGAAATATAGATTCTTTGAAATTCTATCAAACTGAGTAGTAGGTGCCATCTACCATACATAGTAAAGATAAAGGCAAAAGTAAGTAAAAAATGCCAAATGGTGGAATTTTTAAAAAAAACTGTTTCTTAGTTTTGAAAACGATTTTTAATAAAATTTGAAAATTAGATTTAGATTTAGTCCTTATCTCATTTACATTGGGAATAATTAATTTTAAATATGTTTAGCTTTTATTTTTCAAACGTGACTGGATCTGCGAAGTTCAGTATGAATTATCTAAACCTTGAAAATACATACATATATTTTACATTTATTTATCAATTTCCGTTGAAATGTTTAGCGCGGTCACTGCAATAAAAAATATATAAATTATTCTTTCAAAACAATGAAATATACTCAATGTCATAAGTAGCATAAAACAATAAATATGACACTTAATGAAATTTGTTAAGGTTGATGCGTTTCCAGGTATAATCCAGTTTCGAAAAAAACAATACTTATAACAAGGATACAAACATTCTTTATAAAAACGTGTATTATCAGATTTACCTTACTTATGATAATTTAATCTTTTAATTAAGAAATTACGTATCGCGTCCAATAAAATTATTAACGATATAGACGAACAAACAAATTTAAGCTACAGATAAAATGAAAATATTATTTACACGTGTTTTAATTATAAGAATTATAACAAACAGGGCGGAAATCTTGACCAACAACCTCCTACCTCGTAGGTGTAATTCAGGTTTAAAGGGTAGTGGATTTATAGGCGCTGTTAAGGTAATTAAACAAGTAGCTGAAATATTTCTAATTTGCATATGAAAACTACGAGAAAGCAATGTGAGTTTGACTGGGTGTTGATAGTCCAGTCAAGTACAGATAATCAAATTTTCACGTTTGAAGACATGATTATAAACCGTGAAGTATTTGAAAAAAATTCTTATCATAGTTTTTTTGACTAAAATTTCATTTCCTCAACATTGTTTCAACATGTATTTTGCTCTGAATGGTAGTTCTTGAAAAAATGGCGTCTTCAAGAATTTTTTATGGGGTACTAGTTTTATACTAGCAAAACGGATTTTGCAAGAAGAACGTTGAACGTAGCAAATTCCCTACCCATCCTAGACTACTTTGTAAGTTTTGATGGGAGTGGCTTTTAATTTAACTCGCACTCGCCATCTATCGACGTTATCCTCTTATATTTTAGGCTTTAAATATAGATACTGCATAAGGCAAGTAAATAATTATAATAAGTTTTAATTTTCCTACAATAATAATTATAGTACAAAGAAATAAAAACCAGTACTTAAAGAAAATATTTAAAGAGACATCAATTATATATATTCTTAACTTTGAAACTTAATTCCACTAAATCGGGAGTTATAACGCATTGTTGTCCACTTAACTTTTTTACCACCGGCGCAATTTCGGAAAAAAATATCTTACCACGAAAATAGAGATAACAATGACGAGAAATCGCTATATACAAAATTTCTAGGTGGAGTCAAAATATAAGCAGACGAAGTTTCTCAATAAAGTATGCGAGGATGGTACCAGAGGCTAAAGCTATGATCCGACGTTCTTAGTACATAAATCCGTTTTTGATACTAGGTACTATTTTAGACTAACATTCGTTATTAGGGGGTTCAAATACTCGGATATCTAAAAAGTTGAGCTTGATTAGTTAAAATGTTTACGTTTAAAAATCGGAAATATTGCGAAGCGGAAAATTACATAGGCTGTTTTACTGCGATATTAGTGTTCGAAAAGATCTGTAGGTTAATCGTGATCTTTTGTGAGCTATCAACGAGATTCTGTCCATTCGGCCCGAGATTCGCTCACAACTGGTCTGTATAGAGCGACAGATCGCTCGCTAAATCTGTAAAGACACCTAGGTGAAAAAGAACAAACTTTTAAGTAGCTCCGGAAATGATGCGTATTATATTTCCAGATCAATCTATGAACGATTGTTGGTGGACTATATTATTCAATAGAGTAAATCGCGACCAGTAAACGATACACGCCATAAGTTGCGTACTATTTTCTAAAATAGTGGATATGGTCGCTTCCGTTTTTTTGAGGCTGTGGCAACTTGAAATGAAAGTTCCGCTACCAATACGAGAAACGCCAAAACATTTCCGTAAACCAGAATCTTGAATACAGCCTCCAAGGTTTTCAGGCTAAATCCTTTCACTTCGTCTGGTGGCATTTTCCAGAAAAACTGTCGCAGTTTGTAATTGAATTCGAAATCCATGGAGCCGAGTGGGACAGTTTCAAAGCTATGAGAGCTCCTAATAAAACGTTATACATTTACTTAAACTATAATAACTGGTGTTTTCACAAGATGGAACACTTGCAACTTCATGGAGAAGATTTTGTTATTTGAATTTTCTAAAGGTAATAATCCAACTCCATGGGACGAGTCAACCTTTTTGTCATAAACTCTAATTCAAAAAGCTGCAACGTAATGATCGCGAAGATCCGCAACAGATTATAAATAGAAATAATTCCAAGCCAGAACGCAGCTTTATCAATAATCTCTTTGAAGAATAAACGTAATTAACTCAGCCCAGGAGAGCAGCAAATAGAGACATGTACGAATCGGGTCATATCTAACATTCATTGCCACAAAAATGTCTTCGTATAACCGAAACATAAAATATGGGTGAAATTGAATATGGGTAGTACAGAGTTAGAGGTGATCAAATCCGCACACTCTACAGAGAATAAATTCGGCCTTGCCCTAGGCTCTTAATGTTTTTATTATCATTTGAGATGAAACATTCGACCAGAGAGAATTTATAATAGGGAGTAGAAGCTCTTGTCCTTAACAGTGCTAAATACTTTGTTGCTCAAACAAGTAGGATGCGACGCTAAAACTGGCCAGGTAAATTTCCGGTCACGTGACGCTCCTTTAATTTTTAAGTTTGCCCTCAATCACTGTTGGTTGTACAATTTCCTAATAAGGGTTTGCGATTTCGAGTGCGACTGGCGCCATTTGAAGTTATTTTAAATCATATGTTTCCCTTTCCCTAAAAAAGTAGTGTCATCTCCCCTAGAGACCCTCCTGCATCATTCTAGAACCGCCCTAGAGGAAGGGGTCACAAACAATTATACTGGAAATAGACCTGGCCAGTTTTTTTGATTACGTGATTTTTGAAATAGATACTAGATATTGTTTCCACTCCCTATTATAAATTCTCTCTGATTTGATTCAATGCCTTCAGCCTTAACACATCAAGTTGTATGTTTGAAGTTGTGTTATTATCATGGGGCATGCAAATTAACAAATCTTAAATTTAAAACGATATAATGCCGGGTTACTATTTTATTGCGTTCAACAACTCACAACGGACGCAGCACTCTGCGTAACGGTGTAAGTATTTTTTTATAAAAAAATAATTTACATTTCCGATTTTGACGTCACTGTGCTAATCGGATCGTCAACGCCATAAACGGTTTTGTGATTACATTATTTTGTTTCACATCTGTTTTATTACGTCATTTGCAATGGAGACTAAAATTTTGTGGAGGATAATTCATGAAGTATTTCAAAAAATTACCAAATTTTGAAAGAGCTTTTATTAAAGAAATCAATCTAATTGGCTCTCAAAAATGTTTCGCCAAATTCTTTCGAAAGCGAATTTAAATTTAAAGAAATTCGTAAAACATTGGTTTTTTTGCGGGCTGTTTGAATATGATGCAGAGCAGACGCCATCTGAATCGAAACTAAAGAACGCACCAAAAGTGCCTTGCAGAACTTCATGACGTAGTGTTGCCAAAATGAACGAAACTGATTTTTACCGTTGAGGGTTGTTGAACGTAGGCCTTTATCTTGAAATACCGAATCACATCTCTAGAGCTAACGATATTGTCATTATCTAAGAGTTTTGACTATTGAGTTACGATTTCAGACTTCTGATATTGAAAATTAATAATGAAGTGGGAAAACAAGTTATTATTAGTTTCCAGTAGGTTACAAAAATATTGCAACTCACATA
The DNA here is from genome assembly GCF_054372755.1 of Phalangium opilio. Taxonomy (NCBI): domain Eukaryota; kingdom Metazoa; phylum Arthropoda; class Arachnida; order Opiliones; family Phalangiidae; genus Phalangium; species Phalangium opilio. The sequence goes on from NW_028324163.1 coordinate 517,159, forward strand.
ATGTTAAACGTTTCACGAAGTTTGTAGTCGTGATCGTCAGCGAAGAGATAGGTCATAACGAACACGTACGAATTTGTGTTTAAAGCGGTTTCACTCATGTAGATCTTACCAAAATTCTTTTGATCTATCTCTCCATCTTTATAAATAATTTTACTCCATGTTAATTTAAACTCACTAAGTTAACGTCGGTAATGAGGATCGAAGAGCTTTTTCCTTATTGGACACACGAATAAGACTACTTAACTAAAAGAAAGTGCTAAAGTACCTTTTAAAATTTATATGTAAAAAATTTATTTATATTTCAAATTTGAAGTCAAATTATCATCTGTAATATTTACGAATATACGAACAATTAAATTCTTTTATAATACCCTACGTGTTAGACCTGTGTCCAAAAAATTACAAGAGAGGACCATAAAACTCTAAACAGTTAGGTGGTACCAGAAGTAGAATAAGGAACTAGAAGTATCGAGTTTACTAAAATTCTTCACTAGGCGAAAGTGAATATTCTTGATAACACACCATAGGTTGGCCCTCTTGTAGCAGTGTCTGAATTTTCCCCCCAAAACGTGAGACGCTCGCGGTGGTAGACGGCCGAACTAGATTCAAGCACCGGCGTCCGTGTTCCGCGGCTTTCGGTTCAGGGGAAGGGGGTAGGAAATATTTTTGCAACTCGACCAATTTTTTCTCTCTAGTTTAGGCGCAATGTAAGTCGCATAAAGTCCTCAAATTTGTTTCCTAGTGCCAGGATCTACTACCAATTGAGAAATGGCAGTACTTCGTAAGCAAACGTCATACCCTTCTATCTCTTTGCTCAGTGTCACCCCCCTACTGGACGCGTGCAGTATCTCCTCTTATAAGAGCGTGCCCAGATGAAGGCATGGATACACAGTTTACGCCCCTCTCAACCGCTACTAGTTTAGTCTATGCTAGAGCACTTTACTCCTAGTCCCTTATATTATTTCCGGTGGTACTAGTAGTTTATGATCATCTGTCGTTGTCATCGTAGAATAATTTCTATTATCCTTTTTAAATTTTTAAACATAAATATGGTTCTTGTTTAAAATATTCATTATTCAATATTTCTTTCAAAAAATAAATTAGACTGAAATTCCTCTAACTTTCGAATTTCTCCAAACCTTACCCTTGACCATGTATCCCAATGAAAGCATGATTAACTGGTACATTGAAGCCAAGACTCCTTTCTCTTCAAGTATGGTGTTCAAGTAAAGGTCTTGTCCGAGAAAATCAGGGACACCAATAAAGCCTCCCTTTTTTTCACTTCGATCAATCAGACCCGTTATACGGGAATCAAATGGTTCCTATTAATCAATATGAATTATATTATTAAAATAATTAAAAAATATTCAGAACTATTTTCTTAAACCACGTCGGAAACGTGCTTAATTGCAATACATTTGTCTGAAAATACTAACTCCATAACAATATATAATAGTATATTTGATCTTTTACTTTTTCGTTCGGTCATAAGTGACATAAAAATAATAAGTATTTCCGCAGCGCAAAATTCGTAAACAAGGGTAGTGGCGTGAAAATGACATGTACAATTGGTTACAGGATGTTACTGCTTTATGTTTATACCTATTGGCTTTGGCTTAACCTCTCTTAACGAGTTTCATTTTTATTGTTATTTATTTTACTTATGGTTAGGATTTGGGTAAAATCTTGGTAGCTTATATTTCTTGCGCTTCTTTGGTTAGGATCTACGATCGAAATTTCAAAACTTGAGTTTGTTAAGAAATGAAAGATTTGGTACCTTGGAGATGTATTATTACCTGGGTTTTCAAATAGCGAATCTCCTGTGAGTTCTCAACGAAAAGCCCATGAAGATCCTTTTGTTCGATCAAGTCGTCTAAAGTATCCACTTTAATGTATTCGATTGACGAAAATTCAGATTTCATGGTACTTCCTAGCACAATAACGAAGAAAAGTATGAAGGTAGACCAGAAACCGAGAATTATTCGCCTCGATGTCAAAATCGGATTTCCAAGCATAGCTGAAAATATTGAACGAGGGTCGGTAAAAATTATGGTAAACTTATGAATTAGTTAAGACCATTTTAAATTTGCTTCTTTTATAAAATAATTTTGTTGGAGTTACAACGAAAGACGAGCATTAAAATAAAGTTAACAGTTGCAGTTTCTATTTTTCACATAACCACTCACTGAAAATTTTAAACAACTTTTTCGTTAAGAAAACGCATTTCGTTTATTGTTTCGTTTACAATTTGAAAGTAACGAATTGTTTTAATGTATTAACATAATATTCCCTAGCTCGTGCTGTTGACTTTACATTGACAAAGAGTCCAATTTTCCTAGAGAATTTATAGTATCCGTGGACGTCTTACAAGACAAGAACTTTTACGCCCAAAATAGCTTATATGATATTCTCTCAGAAACGGTTTTAATTATCGCAAAACCAAAAAAAAAATAAACTCCAAAATGCTTTGCTTTAACAATTATGGCTGTCACGAAACAAATACTAACGTTCGGAGAAAAAGAAGCACAAAAACCTCCAACTAGTGTCGCAAATCGAGTATGAGAAGGATTTGAATGTCTTCCTGCTATTGGTATGAGTCATCTTCGGTTCATAGATGTAGCTCGGTATCATCCAGATTAACGATGTTACAATCAAAACAGATGGAATCATTATTGAAACCTTAAGAAGTTCAGAGAAAGTAGCGCTATTTAATCATTACCTTATCGACATGCGCTAATTATTGACTTTAAAAATGTACTTTGCGAAAGAGAAATTGAAATAAAGAAAGTGGGGAACTAAGGGGAATGAAGGCTTTCCCTGGTGGGCAGCATAATACTTAAGATGGGGAATAATCATGTGAGCGAACCCCATAATAGTGGTTCTCATTACCGTGGTTCCCCAAACCGGGATTTAACAAGATGGCCCAAGGGCTGGGCCTTAATAGTAGCCACATCCTTATCTATTTAATAAGCACATAAATAAAAAGAAAAGAAATATAAAGACCAAAACACACAATTTCAAAAGTATCCGACCCCACTTATAAATAGAACCCTCCCTCATTTCCGACCCTTCAGAGATAAATAAAAGGAAGAACACTTAACGCTTCTGTCAAGGTATCGTGATACAGTGGTAAATTGTCTTACTACTTCGTGAGCTATCCGGGTTCAAATCCCGACAGCGACCAAAAAGAATTTTAATTAAAATAAAATCTCTAACCGAGCTCAGTTACCCTATGGGTGGGTTGAGGTACTATTGAAATCCGTTTAAGCCAAAATCTAACGATAACCAAAGCGACAATCCCTACCTACTACTACTACAACTACGGCTCGGGTCAAACTAAGAGCCTATCGTATACTACGATATGGCTAAAAAGCACTAGTCGTTTATGATGATGTAGGTTGAGTTATTTGAACTTAAGGAATATTAAGTCTGGTATGGTTAATTAGGCCAGTTTTAGTTGTGCTTGATAGGTAAGCTTAGGTTCGTTTGTACTTGACAGTAAAGGTTAGGCTGGGTTGTACTTGATAGGTTTTAGTTGTTTTTATAAAAAAAAGAAGGTAAACTGTAAGACTAATAATTTTTCAACTAGTGTTTCCCCAAACATCAGCCGCTATTTCCAATTTAGCATTTTTGCATAAAACCGCTTTTTTTTAGAATCGCGGTTGTTGTTTCGGGAACTCCTGTTACATGGTACACCCTGTAAGACGTACTCCAGGTCTTTTTTCCAAGTCTTTTTTGGTCGACCAAACAGACCTCTACTTTGATATTATGTTAAAATTTTCCTCTCTTCAATGAAAACAGATGGAATTTTCAGGCATATTGGTTGATAGAATATTTCTGATTGTATGTATTGTTATATTTGCAGTCGCAACCTTGGAAAGGTATTTTGGTTGGCCTGTCTACTCGGTATTCATCCGCTAGTTTTCACCTAGTATACCACAGGGGCCAGAAATATTTTTTCCTTTGGCTGAGGGACAACGAGAGTCATACGTAGCCCACCCTTTCCTTACTGCCTCACTTTCTGGTATTTCTGTTTGCCTTAGATGAAGTGTTATAAATGTTTTGAACGACTTTATGTAAAGGTAGATGCTGCATAAAGTGTTTTACTGATGCTTGAAAAGTGATGACTTCAGATGTAGTTTTCACAATCTTCTCCGGTGTTCTGGAAAAGAAGTAGGTGTCGCTACTGCCATATACGTGACTGGGACACCAAGGGTACAATTTAGGCAATAGTGACAATTCAAACGGCGTTATAAAAAAGTCCACTTTCTGAAATTCAAATATTTTTTTAAATTGTAAGAGATAGTATTCTATAACTGATTTATTCAAGACCTAAACATCAAAATAAGGAATTTTATCTATGTGGAAATTTTACCCGGCGAGCACACTCTCCATACTTATCCTAACGCTTTTGATATAATGGAGGGATAATTTGTAATGGATGAATAGCAGCAACATCTTATATATAGATGTTTGTACGTTCGCTTTTATGTTTATTTTTTATGCACACTCACAATTCATTACTGAATTTGAATGATAACAGTTACACCATAAGATCATAAGATATGTCCCATAAGTTTGTCACTGCTAACTGAGAGCTTGTAATGAAGTGATGTCGGTTAGGAAGATGGACTGCAGAACCAAGTAAAGTCGGGTCTAGCGCCGCTTTCAAACTAGCTCTCAGTAAGTCTCTAACACATATATACTTATGGAATATACGTTATAAACCTGTGGTAACACTAAGTGACCGTTATGCAAGTCGATTGGTTGAATTGTTCTCAACGTTGGCTCCGCAAACCCCTAGTCATTGAACCTGCCAAAACGTCATATCTTAGACCCGTAAAATTTTAGGTTTATGATTAATTTCAAATTAAAAATTGTTTTAGAGATTTTCATAATTTAAAAAAATCTTCCTAAATATAAAAAACATCAATAGGTGCACACACTATTTAAAATATACTGTCTACATAGACCGGAAACTCTTCCCGGTTGGTTGCTTAGCGTGTGTCTTTAATAGAAGAAACCACATGATCCAAACACATTTATACCCGGACATAATGTGTTTTTAACACATTATATTAATTGTTTCTTAATGCTGTTCATATTCAAACTTAATTTTACAGTTTAGTTTCAGTCGTATTTTACAATATGATAAAGAGTAAACTAGAAAACAAGCAAGAGCAACCTTTTGTGTTGTTTAAAGAACTTTATTAGGCCTGTACTGCGATATTTGATGGAACAGAATTGAACTGATCTTAGAGCATTTAGAGGTATTTACTACTACTCTCTCGACTTGCGCATGTCAATCAAATTATTCCTGATTATCGCCAACGCTTTAGGACTCGGAGAACTTGAGAAGCAATGAACGCAATCAGATACTCCCTTTGAGAAGTTTGCTGGTCATAGGAAATAAAGTTCTCTGTCCCGTATTATAATATAGTAGAAAAACTTACATGTGAGTTTGGAGTTTTAGGGTTCATGTTCTGGAAAAACTCGTAGTTAACGGGTTCAAGATGAATGCTGTACAAAAAATCTATAATTAGAATATGATATATTTTGCTTGCACTAAATACTAGAACTTAAAAATCAAACTAACCTGGTATTATACTTCATGGCCAAATATTTTTTAGTTTCTCTTAACAGGATCATAGCGTATTCCACTATTTCTTGCTCCTAATGTATTGGCATTAGTAAATAAATTGCTTTTTACAACATTATATTATAAATGACGTATATTACGATAGCTTTAATAATTTAAACGATGTTAAAATATAAATTTAACACGGTTAAATAAAAGGAGAATGTAATGTCACAAATTTCTAGCATCCAATACCCTAGTCTTTTAAGTGTAACCAGGAGTTCATAATAACCCCCTTTGGGGAAAAGTACGAAACTAACGATAGAGCTAATGGCAAAAATCGCGAACAACAAGATTTTGTAGTTGCGCATAGAAAGGACTAGCCTGATGATGGACATACAACTTTACAGTAGATTGTAGTGGTATCTATGCTCCTTGTTTCGTTTGAAAAACTTCCGTTGGCTGGGATCTCCGTCGTTAAGAAAAATGGCGACTATGGTGGACGTAGAAACACGATGGAATTCTTATACTAAAGATTCTGGGAAAGAATTTGTCCAAACCATTTTAATTTAACCACGGAATTCTCACTGATCATCGTTTAATTTTTTGTAGAAAAGCCAGCTCCTTAGCCCATGCTTAATTTCCACCGCGCCGTCAGACGCGAGCCATTTTCACTCCCATAATCACAAGATAAAAATAGTGCTTAAGCAGAAGTGTCGAAGTTAATGGGTGCTAAAAATTGGAGTAACTATTTCTTTGGGAGTTAAGCGGTGTATAAATCCGCTGAGCTTTACGGCGAAACTTTGAGGTTACGGGCTTTTTAACCGGTTTCGTACTTCCCCCAAAGGGGGGTTATTATGAACTCCGGGTGTAACGTATAGTTAAAGGACGGTCCAGTAGCTCTTTTTTGATTTTTCTCCTAAAATTGAACCTAATTTAATTTTATTCCATCCATTTTAGTTGAAGTAGTTGAACTGCATTTAATTAATTTATTAAAAACCGTGAGTATCAAGATGCAACCAAATTCCAAGTTCCACTGATTTTCCCTCTGTTCAATGGGAATAAGTTTTACAACGATGCAAGAAATCAATTTCCGAATTTTTAGGGTAAACCAAATATTTTCCGATAGATGTCACTTTAATAGAACAAATATGGATTTTTACCCTTCCCGCTTTTTATGACACCTTCGCGAGTGGTTTTAATTACTCCGTTTTTCATGAAATTCCGTCAACTACCGTAATATACTTATATGCAGATTTGTTGTATTATTCATTTCAATACGACACTCACTGCCAAATATCCAAGTCTTAATTCCCTGAGGTTCAGGAAACTAAAGAAAAGGTATTAGATGTGAAAAATGTAACATACTTCACTTGATCAGAGAGGTAACAAGTTGGAAAACAAAAATATTATCTCTCCTAGGCGAGTGGAGGACTACCTACAAACTTTTGTAACTAGATATGTAATTATTGCTGTTAATTGATAAGCAAACTGCAGAAGTTATAATTATTCATTCATTCATAACAAGGTTGGCGTCTAAACACTATCCTTTCGTTTTACCTCAACAATAATGTTAGTTTGCTAGCTTGAATACCAGAAGTTGGATGAGGACTAGAAGTTTTGGGAAATCCAATTCCTCGCTCGACAAGAATTTTTATCTCCAAAAATATGGGTCACTCCAAGTGGAATATGGAGGTTGGTCCTCAGAACAGAGGAGGTGGAGATAAATGTTTTAGGCTAAGTCAAAAATTTTGGAACTCTATCAATATTCTCTAGGCCTCCAAACACTCCAAAACTAGTTCACTAGTGCCAGGATCTATTGCCTAGGCCTGTGCGAGTACTCGATTAAAGGCAAGTACTGGATCGAGACTTGAGAATCAAAATTTTAGGACTTGAGAATTATTTCAAGTCCTCAAAAATCCTTAATACTATTGGACTCAAGAAGGACTCGAACCGAGGCTTAGTGACTTAGCAAGTCCAAAAATATTTACCTTGAATTCGGTGACCCGGAATTTTAAGCAGAGCGCGGCATCTAGTGAGGTTTTATCGATTTAGAAATTAGAGACAGGTAATTGGACAAATATTTCTCCACAGAAATACAATTAAGCAAACCGGAAGATAAAATTACTGTTTTTGCGCGTTGTTTTCGTAGGACTGTCCACTAGCCGAGCTGAGCGAGCTTTTCAAAAGCACGGCTCCAAAATGATCGAGACGAGCCGAGCTGGCTCGGTTAACAAATATGTTTAACAAAAATTGCTACTACCAACTTAAGACTTGAGAACGACAAAAAATGCTATCCCATGTTTAGGAATGTAGTGGTTCAGTAAAACCCGCTCGGTAAAAAGTAAAGAAATCGTTATATGTTCACGGTTAGAGGCGAGAGACAGCAAATTTTCTCATGCTTTATTGGAGAGGACTAAAAGGAAAGCACTGACTAGGCTCGCTATACGTCTTGCGAGTTTTAAAAAAGCTCGCTCGTTAATTAGTCGAGCCGCCAGTGTGTCGGCTCGAACTCGGCTCGCTCGTCACAAGCACGAGATGGCTCGAGCTCGTGTACGTTTTCGTTAATGTTCACTATTTTATAAATTATATACGTTTTAGTAGATTTTAAATTATTCCTTTTTTTTGCAATATAATTGTGTAAAATTAATACATTAATAGTAGGAATAGAAATAATTTATTAGAACTCGACTAGGACTTGAAACAATTTACCAGGATTCGACACTGGCCTTGAAACCTAGTTCTGAAGCTGACTTCAGGACTCAAGGACTCGATAGCATTTAGAAGACTCGACTCAAGATTCTATAAGAGCTTTTTTAGGACTCGAGATCCGACTAGAACCCTAAAAAACGGGACTCGCACAGGAGTATTATTGCCATTGCTACAGCCCTTTAACTTCTAGTCATCACCCTACTTCTGTGAGTACTACGGTGATCTATCTCTAACCGCACTAGAAGAATTTAAACTAAGAATTGTTAACGAAATTACAATCAGACGCTCCGTGATCTTGTTGTCATGACGTGTGGTTCTATTAAACAACCTAAAATAATTCATTATGTTGTTTTAACTTTGGGTTCACTCTAAACCGTTAATACCTCTTCAAAGATAACAAGAGAAACTCAAATTTTCATTCATCTCATATCGGACCTGTAGTGTTTTCTTTCGAGTTCACTATGATCAACAAACAAACATCAATGGAAGGAATGACGTTAAGTAATACTCTTCTTTATACCTAGCAACATCTAAATCAACGTTTAGGTTATATATTAATAGCTTAATTAATATATAAAGACCCATTTCAAATATTAATGTCAGGAGCAGATGACAAAGGAGTCTCGGACGCTAGCTTCCACAATATAGAGGGCAATGGCACCCGCGTACGTCACAGCTGTAGCGGTATCGTTTGCCATAGACGCGCTATCAGACATTATAGCAGACGATGCTTTTGGTGGATTATATCTGGCACCAAAGTCTGCTGGGAATTTGTTTTGTAATAACGGACTAACGGTGGCTACTGAGGTTCGTCTTATCCGATCGCGACATAAATATACACAATATAATTATACTTTATTCAAACAGCTGTAACCGTTGGTATTAAGATAAAAGATAAGACTAGGCCTACATTTTGTGACTTTAAACCTACTAAATAGTAAATTAAGTCCAAACTAGCAGAGAAACCCAGGTAAGCCAAGGCTTAATTAACAATTTGTGCCCACTGGAATGATTGTGCTCGGGTTTTCAAATTATAAAGCAAGGTTTTAAAAGATGCCGAAACACAATGTTATATATGTGTTTTAGGGCCAAAATATTCCGTATGTTTTTGAATTAATTGACTGCTACAAGAGGTTGGAAACGAAATCACTGTCTCTTACTTTTTGGGTTTTAAAAGATCGTGAGTGATTTCTTTTCCCAACCTCTTGTAGCTATCATTTAATTCAAGACGAAATTAAGAAAAAATTGGCACTGAAACACATTTTAGTTTTTTAATAGTGTACATACGTTACTCGCTGGGCTTTTCATTATCAATTTTAGTCTAAAAAAAAGATTAAAAAGCCGTTGAAATCCATTTTTAACTCTAATACTCGTTAAGCCTAGGCTAATTATAAGCAGACGATACGTATTTTTAAAGAGAGGCTCCAGACGCGATTTCCCAGATCTCCTTTCGAGACTTTGCAGCCACGCTATTGGTTGGAAAATAAAGCTCAAATTTCCTACGAGAGGGGGCACTGGCGTAATGATTTTGGTTAATAACCGTGACGTTCGCGGATCCCATTGCCCTCTACATTATGGAAGCTAGCGTCCGAGACTCCTTTGTCATCTGCTCCTGTTAATGTCAAAAGATGCTCTTGGAATATCGAAATGAAACAGAGCTTTTAAGCTACAAAACTAATAAAGACATCGAAATTCCGAAACACATTTTTGGTTTGGATTGTGAAAAATGAAACTAATAGGGTTCTGTAGGGTTCCTTGACATATGAACACAATGCATAATTAGCAGTGGAATCTCTACAATTGCTAGGAATTAAGATAGGCGTTCGATTTTCTCAAGAGCTCGATGTATAAATTTTCGTGTGTCGCACAGTAGTTTTCGTTGTTGATTTCTGATATTATAAGAAAAAAACCAACATTCTCTACCGCAATTGACAGAGTCACGCGAGATAACTCATTTGCCGTTTATCCTGAATCGACATCTTTTCTCTATTTTATTTCAACTATGTTGTTACTTGTCTTATATTAAATTTGGAGAGTTTTCATGATTTGTAACACAACTATTAAATATATATAATGACCATAAGTGGATCATATTACAGCTCTCTCACAATCCAATAGTAGGTAAGGGACAACTTGTCTCCATTCACGCTCTTCTCTCTCAAACCTTCCCTCATTGGCTAGCAACTGCTTCCGCTCGCTTTCCCCACTTAAAATTTGTTTCGCGCCAAAATCATTCCCCTGATTTAGTTCACAATTTCACATATACCCTTTTCCCTTCAGTGCTGGGTGAAAATACTGATGCACAAAGATGTTATATCGTCCAGAATATGGTATGACTTCATACGCAATCTTCATTACTCATCCTATATTATCTTTGACTAAAGAAGCTTCAATTATCAGATGTTAAACTTAATTCAATAAATATAGTAGGTATTAATTATTCCCCATTTCCTATTACTTAAACAAATTCTAGTTCAATTATTTCAAGAACTCATAGTCCAAATATATTATATTTCTAAACTTTGCTGTTATTAATGTTTGACACCGGAATTCTCGGGGTATAAGGCAGTCGACTCCCATTAAATGATAAGAAAAAGCCCAACGTCATGAGTTTTTTTGTGGAGTTTACATTACATGCGGAGGTTGTGCGTTTTTTCGAAACATTGGCTGTGAGATGAACTTAGATAATAGGAAATCAAGAATGATTAGTTAATTGGGAAATTGTTTGAACTTCTAAATTTAGAATGTAAAATGACGATTTTATGAATGACATATTTTTATTTGTTTTATTTTTCTAGTAAGTTTTTTATCACATTTCAAAATAGGAATGTTACAACAGAACATGGGTTTTTTTTTACTTTTTTCAAACAACACTGATTCAGGTTGTTTTATAACATTTTAAAACTAGGAATAATATAGTGCACATTAAAACTAATTTATCCATATTTTCAAAATATTACACTAATTTATTTATATATTTCAAATGTAACACTATTATATTCCCATTTTTAAAATGTAAAACTATTATATCCCCATTTTTACCTCTCCGAGTGGCGTATGTCACGGAGAGGCTCTAATTTCAACGTGTCTGTCTGTGTGTTGTTACACCCACGTGACCGCGTTCGCAGTTTGCAAATCGGAGCAAACGAGTTTTCAATTTCCGGACCGCATTTACAGTGCCCGGAAATTGTATTCCCCTTAGAGGCTATTATTCCATTGCCTGTCTAACACCACCAGCCTCTGGTCTTTGTCCATCCCACATGGACACCAGTCTGAACACACTGGCTTCTAATCACCATCATCTGCTGCTCTTTGCCCATCCCACATGGACACCAGTCTGTACACACTGGCTTCTAAACACCACCATCTTCTGGTCTTTTGTCCATCCCACATGGACACCAGACTGTACTTACTGGATTCTACTCCATCATCATCGTTAAGATTAAATGTCTAACCTCCCAATGGCGGCGCTTTCATCAAAGGTTCACGCAATTGCGCTGTTCTTACCCATAGCTGCGATTCGAAACCCTTATATACAACCTATTTGTGTAAGGCGAAGAAACAGGCGTATGCTTAATTTCAAACGTTAATATTAGTCAAGTCTCTCAAGAATGAGCAATTGTTCTTTTTTAAAGCGATGTAACGCTCAATAAGATGAATAACTAACCAAGAAAATGTTTAAAACTAATTATATTTATTTTAGTATTTAAGACAATCTTTTTTTTTCAAATCAAAATAATACGGAAAGGGTGCCGCGTTAGCAGTTCGCCCTATGTTGATGTGTAAAAAAATCCTACAGAACCTTAATATTCCTTTTTTCGATAATATAAAGTGAATATGTGGAAATATGTTTCGTAATTATGATGCATTTAGTACTTTTGTAGCTTTAAAGCTCTGTTTCATTTTGATATTCCAAGGATATTTTATAATGTTATTATTTGAAATTGCTGTTTATATATTAACTAAGCTATACTGCATCTGTATATAGAATAATCCTTGCTAAAGTTATTTCAAGATGAAAGCTAAGACCTAGACTCCGTCGGGTAAATCAAGTGTTATTCGAAATAGACTTAGTGAACCAAAGAGGAAATAAATGAGACCCGAGATGAAGTAAACTATGGGTTTTGATTTTCTTGTCTGTAATGAAGAGACATTGACGGTTCAGAGTAAGCCGAAAGTTAAGTACACGGTTAAATAATAAGTTCTAGATTTTATAATAGATGTAAGCACCATGGTTTGAATTAGATCAGTGAAAGGGTTAATGGAAAACGGTTAGTAGCTACGGAGTTTTCATTCTTTTTATGGTGCGCATTGACTATCAGTGCGTCTAGGCACATATCAGCTTTGCTGTTATTTAACGTTAACACTCATGTTGGCAAACTAAGAATATCGTTGAGGTGAAACGAGACAATGGTGTTTATACTGCAAACCAGTTGTGAATGTAGCTATGAGAATATAGGGTTAACAGTTGAAGCGTAGACAATTGGGCCTTTTCAAACACATAAAGGTTATATATCTCTCCTAAAGTTATACACTTCATTTCCTGTTTTTTTTTTCAATTGACTTTTTTTTCCATGTGTGCAAGACATATCTTTATTGGGTGTAAAATGTGTTCTGCTCTACTGTATATTCACTATGCTTGGAATACTGCTTTAATAATTCGTAAATTTTACTTCAAAAAAAGAGAAATAATTCTACATCAAGGTTAATAAGTTTGTGGTAGCAGTCCTCCTCTTGACTGGGAGAGGTAAATTTTGGTTTTTCAACTTGTTAAAATGTAAAACTATTATATTTCCATTTTTAAAATGTGGCACTATTTTATTTTCAATTATAAATTCCTATGTGATGAAATAATTCACGTTGTAACACTCCTATGCGATTAAAAAAACTTTATTTTATATTTTAAATTTAGAAGTTCAATCGATTCTCTAAGATTCGAAAAATTCCTGATTTTCAATTTTATAACCTAATCCCTCAATCTCGAAGTTTTCCTGGGTTTAAAATTTCGCGGGTAATTCAGAGGTTAGAGGTTTGTGACGTTCTTTTGTAAAAATATATAAAAATAGTCGAGTACAAATTATTATGAGAAAATATAAGAAATTATAAGTATTGAAATAGCTCCAGATCTCACACGTTTATTTTAAATTCGGGCTTCAGCTGTCAAAACATGATATATGGGTCGCCAAGTTTTCGGGTTCTTGGATCCATGCTCGATAACTAAGCTTTTACTTGTGTACTGAGAGGGGATGACCTGCAGGACAGGTAGTCGCCGCCATACACATTTAGCGACATTTATCTCTATCTGAAGCATGGCTTTGTTCTAAAATTAAACCGTTACACCCTTATTGGGGCTAATCAGTAAATTTATTGAAACAAAATATTTAAAATCCTTATTTGGATTGAAACGCAAGAATATATTTTTAATGGTTTCTTCCATGGAAGTTTTACGCGCTTAACATTATTTGTGTGCTTGCATTGTTTTATGTTATTTGTCGGTATTAAATATTATGGTTCATTGGCAATTCAATTCGGACCCTTTTACTAGTTTAAGCCTACACACAAAACCCCTAGACAACATTTTATAGTATTTTTCTTGCTCAACCCAATAGTGAAATTGACGCGAGTTTCCGGGCATTTAACATGTAGCTGTTAGTTAAAACAACGTCTATTTCTTTTAGTTTTAAGGAGACTAACAAAAATCGCTACAGGTTTTCAAAAGCGATAGCCGTGCGTAGTGCCGAAATAAGCCAGGTCTCCCTACCCTGAGTACTCAGGTTTGTAATAATAATTTTGGCGAAGACGTGAAAGATACCGAAACTTATCTTTTCCCTATGGTAACTAATGAAATACGAGGTGTGATAATGACCAATAGGTTCGAAGCTTTTCATAAGAAACAATGTCTCATGTTTAACCAACACTTAGCAAATGTAGCAATATTATATATATGAATTGAAATTATCTTACTTCCATTTATAGAAGTTTGATCTGAGAGTGGTTGTGTAAGAAATATTCACATCTATTGCGCTGTACTCGTCGTCCATTTCCGCGCCTGTTGCTCATGCAAGTGGCTCGCCAAATACCACTCGTATGTTCTTCATCTCAAAATTCACATTTCGACTTATAACGTTTGTGGGAAATAAAAGCTATAGCATATACAAAGCATAGCTACCAAATTGGCACACATTACTTATTTATCTAATACTTGCTTAGCACTTTGATAAAACCTTTATTAAACACGACCGAAACACAAAGTTTAGATCTCGTTGATAAATATTTCTTTGGATTACATTACTGCAGTTTGTATGAAATTAATTTTTTTTGTTATATGAAAACCGCAAAACACAAAAACCAAATGCCTCAGACTCGGTTATTTGAAGATTCAAACGGATTTTGAAGGACGCTTCTGGCTGCTTTCAGCAAAAGAAACCCATCAATTGTAATTATATTTTGTAGGAGAGTGTTATATGAAGAGAAAATCTCCATTCCTATAACTTTGACTCCGAAGTATTTCTATCATCTTCAAACTTTCGGTAGGGTCGACTCAAACGTCCCGATTTATTCGAAATTTATGCTATTTCTCGAATAAATGAAATGAGAAACCAATTCCGAAAATTTCACCAACGTGGCAGCATTAGTTACGCTTTATTTCTAGGAAATATAGTCTACCAAAAACTCTTTATCAAAATTTCTCCTCAAAATAAGTTTTATAAAATGAACGTTTCAGTACGTACGACGCTACACATCATTGTGACTTTGAGAAGAACGGTAAGTTACCTACCAAACATTTTTTTATCAGCTTTCTCCCTTTTTTGTCCTTTTAATGTGCTAAAACGACATCTGAAAGCTTTTCGATATAGTAAAATATTCAGTATCTGATAAAATAAATGTCTAAAAACATTGAAATACGACTGTATGTAAATGGATTGTTCCTGGAAACTAACAGCTAAAGCTAATTTAATAAAACGACTTTTCTACTTGAAAAACATTGGTATGAATAAATGAAGAAGTGTACGTTATTTTAGTGACTATTTGAAAGTTACGAGGCGCTAGAAAAATGTGTACTTTTTTAACTACAACCCCTTTCAGACGATGCTTTTTGACTTAACTATATGAGTACAAAATGGATCCCCGATCAACGTTTTATCACCATGTCTTTGGTCCGTGAGTCAGCGCATTCAATTTAAATTCTATACACACCTCTTAACTAGTCTACGAAGCTTATTTGTATTTAATCATCTAATAAATCAAAAAGAAGAATCATTTAAATAGGCCTTAATTGTAGGCCGAATTTGAGTTTATTTTTTGTTTTTTTCCCCTTGGTTTTAGCCTGCAAAATGTCTTCTCTATTTCGTTCAAGTTTTGCTAAACTGCAAATGTGTCATAAGTGGCATAATGACAACAAATATGGCTCTTTGCGTTTCAGTAATGCTCAGTTTCATAAGCAAAATTCGTTTTCACATAATCAATAAAGATTTTGGGTGAAAATGGTATTCGGGAAGTTTTGAGCAAGTCCTAAAACCATTTTATTCGTTGCAGTTTAAAACTATTGGTTTAACACACCAATATTACGAATGTTTTGCTGGGAATAATGTTTTGTTGGGAAAGGCAGTTTTTTTTAAGTGTGTAACGTTCCATTCGTAAACGCGGAAACCATTACCATTGATATCCCATTTCTGTTCTTAACGTTAAAATTATTGGATATGGGAAAAAAAGAAAAAGCAAATGCTCGTAAAAATATCAAGGGTGTCTAGAGCTAAGAAGGCGGCCGTGGCGAAAAAGACAGTTGTTTCGCCATTTTTGGGAGGGGATCATTGCCAGACAGCACCCGAGATCCAGATGAACCATACCAGAAGAAAATAGGGGAAGTGGGTAGCCGTAGCCTTGAGCCATACAAGTATTCCAGTGATTCTCACTTACAATGGTCGATTCCCCTACCACCCTTAAAATTTGAATCTGGCCAATCGGCGCGAAGCATAAAATAGTACCAGATTTCATTGCGAACGCCACCATGTAGCGAACTGTGGAACTAACTTGTGTAGTCTGCTTATATTTCTGCTGTGTTTCAGTTTGAGTTAGGGTTACGTCAGGCAACGGGTTAATGCGGAAATTGGTTTAATTAAGGACGAAAATTCGGTTATTTAATAAAATGAATGTCGTTAAGAGTACGCAGTGTGATTTAACGTACAAGGAAACTACCGATAAGAAAACTCAGGCTGTGTTGGAAGGAAAAGTAAGATCTACCCAAACCAATCCCAATGTTAAAAATCAAACTACAACAACTTGGATACAACTTTATTACTTTGAACTCTTCCCTATCACAGTTTAAAACTTCGGACAAGTTAATTTTTTCCCTGGAACTTAGAAATACCATTGTATTTAAAAATAAAGACATTTTTTAAAATAAGTTATGAATTTAGTACTTACCACTCGATTCCAGCCTCTGCCATTCTGCCTGAGTGCCTCACTGCCTCTAGCAGACGCCTCTAGTCAGTTGGAAGGCGTAGGACCGTACTGTCCACAGAATCACGTCACTCGTGTGTTAATGCGCGTAAAATTCCTATCTCTCTTCACCCCCACGGGGAGGGAAATGGCGCGAAAAATCCGTAGCGAAGTTGCCCAAGCTACCCACTTCCCCTATTTTCTTCTGACCATACTTCAATATTGTATGTTAAAAGTTCGAAAGATTTTTCTTTGTAAATTTTGGTTGAAAAGATGGATTGATGAGTGAATCGAAGAAGCTTAGGGGAGCTTACTTCTTTATGTTATGTTACTTATGGTGTGTGCAAATGGAAGTGCAGGCTGCATATAATCTCACACTCTTTCACCCTACCGATATATCTAACAGCTAAAACCTTCAAATCGATTAGAGAGATGCACTTCAAATTCCAAGTTCAAAATTTGCTTATATAAACTAAGCCTGTTCTTTAGGAACACTTTTATTTCAAAAGTAGCAACAAGGGCACCCGGCCTCACCCATTCATTTTATAACTTTTTGAGCCACAATTTTAAATGACTTTAGCAACCCCAAAAGCCATAAAAGCCAGTCTATATTCTAGTCTGACTTTATAATACTAAATCTTTCTGAATTCAGATGAAACGCGGCCAGTTTTCCATAAAGGTTTTTTATTTTTTTTTTGGCCGCCATTTTCCAAGATGGTCGCAGACTGTAAAATATCTTCCTTATCCTTAGTACGTGCCTACTAATTGAGAGTTGACAATATACAGTTGAGGAGCAGAGATTTTTAGCCTTTGCCTATGCACAAGGGATTATCTCACGAAAATTTATAACCTTCCATATCAGGTTCTTGCGCATTGGCTGATTGCCTTCTAAACAAAACATTTGATGAAAAATATCGTCTCCTTCGCAGTATATTTATGAAGGCGGAGAGTGATACTTAGGCACATGAAACCACATGCCGGAATCAGCCCCAAAGATTTAAGTAGAACGAGAAGTTAATATCATTTCTTCAATGTGTAAACATCTTTAAATGCGCATAGCCTAATGCTTGGTTGAAGGTAGCTAGAAGGCACGTGTGCTTGAATCCCATTCGCTGACGACTATATGTGCTCAACTATAATTATACAGAGTAAATTCATCAAAAGAGAAACCACTTGATGGGAACAGTTAAATCTCACTCTTAGGAACCTTACACACTCATGAATTTAGTAACTGTTGTGATTAATAAATTAACTCTTTATATAGTCTAAATTAGTTTAGTGTTAACCAGTCAGAACCACATTGTGTAATGAATAAATCTAGCTCTTTCCTACTCGGGCTCACTCGCCAGTACCACGTGACTATCCACCAGCGCCATCTATTAAACCTGACGATAAGCTACTACCAGAAGTAAATAGGGGGAAGTAGGTATGCGTTGCCGTTTTGCGAGGCGTCACTTAACGTAATTTTTCGCGCCTCTGAATATCGGCGGTTTCGGCGCGAAACCGCGGACGAATACATGGAACTAGTTTTTTTTCCAGGGTTCGTCTGCTTTAATTTTTATCAGAGTAGAACTGTCGAATTTTTGTGACGGATAGGTAAGTTTTTCTGGCTTTTTATAATAAAAATGTAAAAAAAACATGTTAATAAAAATGTTTTAATTTAGATGTCAAAATGAATACGAAAAACATTTCTGCTTATGTTAGGGAGGAATTTAAAGCCATATCTCTGTTTTCAAAAAGGCATGAGATCTTCGAAAGACTTAAAATAGAGGCGATTTGGACGAGTTACATAAAATTATGATAACGAAATTTAAGTACCTATTGAGTATTGACAAAATTGGGTACTACGGGAGTTTCTTAAATGCATGGCAAAATTGCAGAACATTGGTGATAGCGCAGGCACTTGGAATTGAAAGTGAAGAGTCAATCAGTTACTGTGATAAGAAAATTATAGAAATAATAGTGAAATACGTAAATTCCAAGTGTGATGGAGTGGTTAAATTGGTGAGCTTCTGCCATTCTCGATTGCAATAATGAAAAATATTACATTGGATTCCTCAGAAGCTAATCCTATTAAAATTTCAAATGAAGAAACTAAAACCTCCCTATAAAGCGAAATATTTCCTTTTTTTGGGAGAGCGGTGCAGTTGTTTTTTTATTTAACGCGAAACCGACTGAAAAATCCCGCGTTTTTGCAGATTTTTAAGGAGTTGTTTTTCAGTTGATAGATTTCAAATTTAATTTTTAAGTCCTTAGCTATTCCTAAGGTTACGTTTAAGTTTTCTAAGTCCTAACCTAATTCTTAGGTCACGTTTTAAATTTTCTAAGTTTTCCAAAATGAAGACTAAATTCTTCTAAATTTTCAAAAGTTTAAATTTTATTTCTAAGACGAGTTTTGGTGTTCTCTCCTTAGAGATCCAAAGTCAAGTGCCCGGTTAAAGGCGATTTTATTTACAAGAAACTTGTTGTGAAGTTTCTTAATCCTTTTGTGTGACCAATGAAGGGGTGTATTTTTAATTTTTGGGGTTTTAAATGTCCATCGTCACTGGTATTCTAAATTTTCAATGACGCATAGGTATATTTTTTTTCTTTGGGGTAATTTTTGCGGAAGGTCGAGCAAGGTAGAAAGGGGTTCATTTTTAATAAGATAAGATTGGATTTTTTCTTGCTCTACCTTTGACCCATTTCTTCACAAATTTATATTTATTTTTACGGGTTTTTTAAGGGGTTGGTAATATCTTATTTTTTTAAATTGTTTGTTCGAATTTTTCTACACCCTAAGGCATACACCAACCGACATAATATATGCAGCATACCGGTTTGGAGGGGGAGCCTTTTGGGGAAATGATCAAGGTTAATAAGGGTCGACTGGACAACCCAAACCTCTCTGAATAACCGAAAAGAAAAGCTTCACTGTATTTAGAAATTGCTATGCACCTTCGCGATCATGTAAAAGATGCGAAAATCATTCCAACGTCGATGCATAACCGAGACAATGGTGGTATGCATTTTTTACATGAATTTGTGGAACATACAAGCGAAGTTGGGCGGCTTGTTACAACTCAATATAAAGAAATCAGCATGGTAGAGGAGCGAAATGTGATGAGTAGGTAAAATAATATTTTAACAGCCGATGACCATGTTTTTACTATAACTTTAGTAATCTAGTGCATTGATTCATTTTAGAGAAAACAATGGAGCTTCTTCTTCTGGATAAAAATTTGGAAGAAAGGTTCTTCTCGGCTATATCTTCCATCGACAACTTTCAAAATTGCTGCTTCTCACTAGAAAGTTTTGACGAGTTCAGAAAAGTACATCTCAGAAAGATGGGTCACGCTATTTTAAGTGCTTTGGTCCCATTGAACCGAATTCCCATTCGACAGAACGGCTTTTTTGTGGTGTCCCATTCGACCGAACGTAACAAAAAGGTGCGATTTTATTATAGTCCCATTAAACCGAAATTCTATCTAACTGGAAGAAGACATACTGTGTGGTTTTGCATTAAATATATTTTTAATTAATAGGAAAATCTTTTGGAAAAGGTGGCAGCTAATTAATAGGAGAATATTTTAGAAAAGGTGGTAGCTAATTAAAAGGAGAATATTTTGGAAAATGTGGCAGCTAATTAGTCGGAGAATGTTTTGAAAAAGGTTGCAGCTAATTAATAGGAGAATATTTTGGAAAAGGTGGCAGCTAATTAATAGGAAAATCTTTTGGAAAAGATGACAGCTAATTAAAAGGAGAATGATTTGGAAAAGGACAAGGTGGTAGCTATTTAAAGGGAGAATATTTTGGAAAAGGTGGTAGCTAATTAAAAGGAGCATATTTTGGAAAAGGTGTCAACAAATTATTGGAACCAAACCAAACCAAACCTAACCTAACCTAACCCACCCGAAACCAAAATATTAAAATTTTAATTTAAAACTTAAAGACATTGATGGAACTACCATTAAGACTGTACTTCATTTTAAGCACAATTTGTTTATTAATTCTATATATCTCTTGCCTTGAAAGGAATGAAAGTGAGCCTTTTAATTAGTATCAAGAAACATTTACTTTTAATATTATTAACATGCCTTTCGGAGATTCGAACCAACAACCTATCGCTTCGCAGTCCAACATCGTATCCGCTACACCACCGAATCGCTGACGGCTACAGTGTTTCAAGTTATATTCATGTATTTTTCAGGGGCATATTCGGACGATTGGGATTTCGGTCCATCGGGAATATAGCAATTGGGCTGGAAATCTAAAATAATTGCGGGGTATTCGGTCGAATGGGATTTCGGTCCATTGGGAATTCGGTTGAAAGGGACGATACCTTTTAGATGACTTTAATTTCGCCAAATGTGAACAATAAAATAAGAAAAATAATAATCGTGGTCAAGGAGGCCAGTTATTGCGTGACCAGCTTTATCAAGTATCATCTGAATCCAAGAAAAATAAGCCGAAATTCCTCCCCAAGAAAGAGGTGAAGAAATACATCACCACTAAACCGAGCTTAAAAAACCTAACTCTCAAAAGGCCAGTGCTACTAAGAATAGTCGCAAAGCTACCAAGAATACCTCACCTATCTTAAGCAAATCAAAACCTCTCAAATTAGTGGAGATTAATTCAAGAGTTGTTCCACCTACCTCAAGTAAAATAAAGGCCATTAAACCAGACACAAAAGCCAACCCACCTTTAATAAAGGTAAGGCAACCCAAGACATGCAAAAAGAGAATGTCGTCAAGCCAGTTAGATGTCTAACTTAGAGAGCTGCAACTCCGTGGAAGAACTCCGAAACCCGCTGGGTTCCGCGTTTAAGCAATGGGAACTCCAGGAGTTGGAAATGTTTATCTGAGATAAAATTGGAGTTGGGTGGCAGTGGAAGTTTTCGTGTGCGGAGTTGGGAGGCACTGGGAATAATGATATTTATAATTGCGGAGTTGGGAGGCAATGGAAAATTATCTTAAAACATGGAAATCTACGGAGTTGGAAAACTTAAGTCTCCAATTTAAAAGCGGACTTTAGCGTTGTTTGTCTTTTGAAGCTTCGTACGAAATTCTTTTTTCACCCTTAACCCCACGTGACACGCCCTCTCAGTTAGTCTCTCACACAATGGGGCCGCGGGCGCTTTCCTTTTCTCTTAAACCTATTGACAAGAGTCTCCTTTCTAGCTTTGAGGCATATTAAAGTAAGACAGGCATATTAGCAGGCACAACTTATAACAGAATGAACTCTTGTGTTAGTATTTCTTGATTCGTGAAGTTTGTGGACTTGTCCTTTAAAATAGCATTTGCGAAGCGAATCAGTCCGATTTTAATTAAGTAGCTAATTTAAGAAACTAAGCGTAAAATATGACCCAACGACAACGCGTAGCGCCTTTCCTCCCCAAATCTTAAGTTTTAATGTCCAGAATTATTTTATGAGTTAATATTATTTCTTATTTGAAAATTATAATTTATAAGCACTCGTGATATCAATCTCAGGTCAAATTTGAAAGAAAACTAATGATCTACACGTTTTACTTGAACTTTCTATTTTTCCAATTCTAAAGAGTAAAGAAATCTTCCAAAGACTAGAAACTAGAAAGGTTTTAATGGACGAAGTTAGAAGGAGTTTAAGAAATTTTAATTTTCAGGGAAGGAGTTGGGAGGAGTTTAAGAAATTTTAATTTTCAGGGAAGGAGTTGGGAGGAGTTTAAGAAATTTTAATTTTCATGCAAGGAATTGGAAGGAGTTTTTAGAAATTTTATTTTTCATGGAAGGAGTTGGGAGGAGTTTAAGAAATTTTATTTTTCATGGAAGGAGTTGGGAGGAGTTTAATAAATTTTAATTTTCATGGAAGGAGTTGGGAGGAGTTATACATTTCGCTTGGTGGAGTTCTGCGGAGTTGAAACTTTTGATTATGGCATTGGGAGGAATTGGAGTCATTGTTGTGTATTGCCTTGGAGTTGGAAGGAGTTGGAGGTTAATATTTTCATTTTGCAGCTCTCTAGTCTAACTCGTAAAGTTCTGTACCCGAGTTCTTTTGAAAAGATGAATGTATTAAGAGCAGTACAAGTATTTTCACAACCTGTAACAGCTGCCTTGAAAACCTTGATAACACTGAACATGGTTGACCATGAAGAACGGGAAGAATTGGAGGCGACAGTCTACTTCATGGAAACAATAAGAAAATGGTGGGAAATGAATGATGTTTGTAATGGAACACATGGAATTTATTCAAGAAATGAAAACAAACTTCCTTTTGAATCGATTAATGACGAAAGGCTGGAGTGGCTAATAGAAGAATTTCTTCCTTTCATTGAAATGATTCAAAACGAAAGCTACGATTAAAACAGAAAAATTTACTGACGAAACCTACCAAACCATTCAAATAACTACAAGATCTACAGTAGGACTAGTAAAGTATTTGTTAGAGAGTGGGTTTCACTTCGTTTTTACAAGAAAATTATCCAGTGATGCTGTTGAGCAAGCTTATAGCCACTTGAGGAGGTCTGGTGGACGCAATGACGAAATGGATGTTCGCGCTTGTACTCTCAGCATAGAACATGTCCTGAAGATTGGGATTTTAAAAGCTTCGAATTATTCCAATTGTAGCAGAAGTAACAAGGCAGAAATTAATGGTACAGCAAATACAATTTTTTGAGAAAACAAGAAAAAGCACGTACTATTAATATATATCTTTTGTTTGTAGAAATAATAGGCTCAACAAATTCTAATGAGAAGATATTGAGGACGAAAACAACAATTTCAGCTGTGTTGGTGTTTGTTATTTTACAAATAGTCCTTGGTAATTTTGTAATGCATTTGATCAAATATGTTGGCTCAACATTATTTACATTCTGTTTATAACGAAATAATAATTTCAATTAGCCATTACAATTCCAAGAAGAGCATAAAAGAACCAGTGTTATGGATGTCATTGCTGATAATTTTCGCTCCCACGCGCTATCCCGTCAAGAGCTTTGATACTCAAAACCCGAACACCTTGGACATACAAAGAGTCAAATTATACCCTTCCAATTTTTCATTTACTGTTGTTTGTGGCTTAACCTTGCGTCAGAGGTCCCCTGGAATCTTTTAGTTTTATTGTTGAATACTGCATTGCTCATACGTTTGTCGAGTAACAATTTTTAATTTATATTTACATGTGCAGTGAGACACGCAGAACTTCTTCATTACCAAGTCCAGATGTGTGTGTATCCAAAACATAACAGCGCAAAGAGCCTAGTGGTCCCATAAGCCCTATTTTAACTTGTCCTATAATGTTATGGAAACTGTACATCATTGACTTGTCTAAAGCCTCGTTTTCAAAGCAGCGGGTTTTATCCAAAAGATGCGCGAGAGCGATTTATAGGTTTGTCACTATCGGCTAAAAAATCGCGCCTTGTTTCTCGCTGAAAGGGTTTCAAAGAAGCGATTGTTCCAAAGGTCCAGCGCGATTTGCGGATTTGAACGATTTGTTTCAAAATGGTGGTAATAAGTAGGCGAAGGCGACTTGTTGAAGAAAAAATTGCTTTTGATTAAAATATTTTATTTGAAAACTTATGGAATCGAAAAAGACGATACAGCGAGAAACGCTAGTGGATACATCCAATATGACAAAAACGCAAGCAAGAAGGCGATTATGAAACATTAGTAAGTACGCGTAGGCCTTGGCCTTTTTTTAACATATAAAAATCCTCCCACAAAAACAGAGCTAATATTTTTTCTCTTTTCCGAGCAGATGAGAACTATGGGAAGAACTGACCCCTGTAAATTTGAAAATTATACAAGGATGTCACCTTTGAAATTTGACAAATTACTTGAATTACTGCAGCCAAGACTTGCAAAATATCCAGTGTCACGTCAACCTCTTCCACCTGCGTTAAGATTAGCGTTAACCTAACGGTAAGGGAAATAATGGCAATTATGTTTTGTTTAAAGTAATTGGTGGATATTTCAGATTTTTAGCAACTGGGAACAATCTGGCATCTATGTCATACTCCTTTCGCGTTGGAAAAACAACTGCGCATAACATAATTAAAGAAACTTGCTCGGCAATATGGGATGTATTACAACCCATTTAAATGCCACAACCGACTTACGAGAAATGGCTATCGGTTGCCAAAGATTTGAAGAAAAATAGAATTTTCCAAATTGCGTAGGAGCACTTGATGGAAAACACGTCATGATTCAGCAACCGAACAAGTCTGGATCGTTGTACTACAATTAGCGAGGGGGTAATTACTTGTTTAATCTGGTGGACACTCGTTGAGTAATCCCGAATAAAATTCAGTAATCCAAGATAATTTTGCAATATCAAAATAATCTCCTTAATACTAAAAATTTAGGTTAATACCGTATTAATCTCCCTTAATACTTGAAAATTGCCGTTATTTCCAAGAAAAACTACAATATTTCGTGAATCCCAGAAAAATTTTGAAAATCCTTACTTTTTTTATAATCATAAAGTAATAGCAAAAAATGTCGTTAATCCCTAATAAAACTTAAAATATTTGATGGATTCTCATATTTTTATAACTATATAATAATAGCGAATAATCTCAATGTTTAACGTGAATCCTAGCGGATATAATTTAACCTGGGAATTTTTAGAATACTCAATAATCTTACATAATCCCGGTGATATACTGTAATCCACAAAAAGAAGTATAACTATAATACCTACCTACAAAACAAGATACACTATAGGGAATCCCTCAAAAAGTCGCGAAATCCTATTGGGCGAGAATCGGTGTTTAGCAATTGAAATTAAATTCCTTTAATTAATAAGTTTACCATCCTTATAATAATTTTACGAGCACGTATTTACCAGCCGTTTATGGTAGTAAACAGTAAAAGCCTATTTGTTAAGCCTTGGTTTCATCCTCGATTACCAAGTACGGCATGGATGCTGGTGCCCGGTTGGTGGCACCGAAGGCATGCCGAAGGGCTGAAAGATGAACTAGATTGGAAATTGTAATTTTTTTGTATAGTGTTAAGCTGGGAGAACTATCAAAATATCTCAAAAGTTGGGGAAAACTCGTTTAAAATTACTCGTTTTAAATTTGACAAATTCCATTTAAATTTGACAAATTAGCCGTTCATTCTACAACATTTCTAATGTTCGCGAATTAGTAACTTCAACCTCACCTTCAAGCGGATGGTTTCTAAAGAATGAGTTGTTTTTTTTAGATGGCCTCCACCACTTCCGAAGACCAATTTTGGGACATTCTCACTCATGCATTTGGTACATATTTACCTATAAACTTAAAGAACTTATTGAAAATGATGGAATTCGATAATTCTGTTTCAATGGGATCCATAACATCAGAAGATATTTTGGAAATGGAGAGATTTGCTAAAGAGGAAATGTTTTTAACCTGCATATTTCGTGTGTATTAACCTGCCGATTTCGTCTCCGTTTGCCTGCTTATTTTGTCTCCGTTCGCCTCCACCAGACTTATTTAAATTCAACGATTTCGTGGAACGTAGCAGTCTAACAGTTACCTACAATTCGCGTCAATTACAAAGAGATTCTAGTTCAACCTGTGGTGGATATGTCGTCTATTTTTCACTTATCGGTGTAAGGGAATAAAGATGTTTGAAATAGTGAAGAGATTTACTGAAAATAAAAATGTTAATGATCGTATGATTGCCGAATATATGCTCAAGAATTACTCAATAAATCTCTCTTAAAATATTTTATTTTCCATTTAAATTCCATGTTTAAATTACTGTAAATGAAAAACTATTTCGAACGTTTATTACAGGTTAAAATTGAAAAATCACAGCCAAAAATATAGTTAAATTAAATAACATTAGTTACCACACCTCTCCTCTATAATATCAATTCAGTGGTGGCCATAAGATATTGTACGGATACCATCATGCAGAATATACCGTTTGTTATCACAAGGATTGAGAGATATCATCTTATTCTGCATCGAGTTAATAGAACTTTTTTTATCGAATAAAGATATAAGATAATCTGAGTGCCGTATGTGTTTCTTTACGACACGTTTAGAAATTCTCTTTAAAGTTTGCTTTTCACCCTTTTCTCAATAAAAGGTGCATATCGTGGTCTGATAACAGGTACATTTTTACTTTGGTCATGTGTAGAGCAGCTTGCCATGCGAACCCGGGACTTGTAAACTCGTGTGCAGGGTTTAATCCATAATATCCAGCACACATGTCCCTAAAATTCTCGAAAACGTCTGCTAACTGAAGTGTCTAGCATCACGTACAGATCGTGAAAATCGCCTAAATATTTAACGTTGAATCTCTTTGCATTATTATAACTTTCCTTAGATATATTTTCTTCAGTTAGAATACTATAAAAAGCATCTTTAGATGGTAATTGTGTTTCACTAAACCTTTCGAAACTGTCCATGTATTCGTATGGGTAAGTCTGTTTACGCAATAATAGTTCTACTTGTTCAGACGAATAAAATTGGTGTAGAACAAAGAAAAAATTTGACACTTTCTTAGAAACATTCGCTACTAGGGTTTCGAGGCTATCGGGTATAAACCGGAAAGAATTCTAAAAATCTCACTGAACCGAAAGAAAAACTGATGTAAGTTTCTGCTGATGGATTGCAGGAAATGTCCTTCTCCTCCCCGAGAGCTTCTACAGGCTGATTTCAACAGACCATGGTTTCAAGCGGAACCAAATACCTCATTTGTAATGTTCGTGTCTAGTCGCCAAGTCCCGTAGTTGAGCTATCACCCGACTGAATACGCGGACGCGCGGAACCACCTAACGAAATGAATCACTCACGCATTTTTGATCGTCATGTTGGACTTCATCACCTTCAGCCCATTCTTGATTTTCTTGACCTTCCGCTTCCCCCTCCCAGTTACAATCTTGGCCACCATTACCTTCCTCTAATTCCTCTTCACCAGGATTTTTTAGGAGCTCGTCACCGCCATTATCTTCCTGTTTATCGTCCTTTGTATCTATGGCTTTACCGCTAACAGAATCGATTCTCCCCTCCCCTTTAGTTCTTTCGGGTTGCTTTCATCCACGGGAGCAGTGTCTTTCCTATATTCGGTATCGGAAAACTCCTTCCGAATCACTGTCAGAGACATCAGAATATCGTACTTCCGAATCATCCACTATGTTTGCATTAGCGGTTTGATCTTCATCTGCGGGCGACACAGAGAGATCCTTTTGGTTTTGTCCTTTGGTTGATTCGCCAATTGGTTTAACTTTATTTTGATCTATTGGTATTTCTTTTAACTTCTTGGGCTCTTTATCGGTGTTTGACTCATCATCAGACGATAGTAGAACAAAAAAATCATCAGATAATCGTTCTGGATTTGTTCTATGAATTTCGTTTTCTCCAGTGTTATCACCTTCATCTTCTTCTACAATTTCTGCCTCGAGAGGTTCTCTATCTTCCCAGTCTGACGGTTCATCCTGCTCTTCCAATTCCATAATCATGGCTTGAACCGTCTCTTTTTCTGTCATCTCATTGACAATCGCCACATTATTAATAGCTTCTGGTGACATTTCATCGGAACATACATCTTGCGCTTGGTCTTAGTCCAAATCTTCTACCGTTCACATTGGAACTAAATTGCGTACCAAATTATTGAAATTTTCTAGTATACTGCCCATTGGACAAAAGTTGGTTTCAATCTCACACTTAAATATCACCGGTATTACGATTTTTGGGAGGGACTCACTGGTATTACGTTTAAGGGGAGATATACGGTTGTTATTATATACCCCAGTTATTTTAATGACCGAAAGGCGAAATTGAAGAAATACATTATTAGTGAAACATTGGCGAGGCTTTATTATACGATTCAAAATCAGGTACTGCAGAGTTCCTTCGCTTTCAGGAACTTCTTCAAGAAAATTAAACACTTTGCTGTGACAAATCTTCTGTACTGCTTTAAAATTCATTTTGTCACGCGGCTTCAAGTCTGATTTAGAGAGACTATGAACGTCTTTCGGGTAACGTTCTAAGATGATATTTAAGTGTGAGATTGAAACCGACTTTTGTCCAATGGGCAGTATACTAGAAAATTTCAATAATTTGGTACGCAATTTAGTTCCAATGTGAACGGTAGAAGATTTGGACTAAGACCAAGCTCAAGATGTATGTTCCGATGAAATGTCACCAGAAGCTATTAATAATGTGGCGATTGTCAATGAGATGACAGAAAAAGAGACGGTTCAAGCCATGATTATGGAATTGGAAGAGCAGGATGAACCGTCAGACTGGGAAGATAGAGAACCTCTCGAGGCAGAAATTGTAGAAGAAGATGAAGGTGATGACACTGGAGAAAACCAAATTCATAGAACAAATCCAGAAGGATTATCTGAGGATTGTTTTGTTCTACTATCGTCTGATGATGAGACAAACACCGATAAAGAGCCCAAGAAGTTAAAAGAAATACCAATAGACCAAAATAAAGTTAAACCAATTGGCGATTCAACCAAAGGACAAAAGGATCTCTCTGTGTCGCCCGCAGATGAAGATCAAACCGCTAATGCAAACATAGTGGATGATTCGGAAGTACGATATTCTGATGTCTCTGACAGTGATTCGGAAGGAGTTTTCCGATACCGAAAATATGAAAGACACTGCTCCCGTGGATGAAAGCAACCCGAAAGAACTAAAAGGGGGAGGGGAGAATCGATTCTGTTAGCGGGAAAGCCGTAGATACAAAGGACGATAAACAGGAAGATAATGGCGGTGACGAGCTCCTAAAAAATCCTGGTGAAGAGGAATTAGAGGAAGGTAATGGTGGCCATGATTGTAACTGGAAGGGGGAAGCGGAAGGTGAGGATGGAAAACAAAAAGATCAAGAATGCCCTGAAGGTGAAGAAGTCCAACATGACGATAAAAAATGCCTGAGTGATTCATTTCGTTAGGTGGTTCCGCGCGTCCGCGTATTTAGTCGGGTGATAGCTCAACTACGGGACTTGGCGACTAGACACGCACATTACAAGTGAGGTATTTGGTTCCGCTTGAAACCATGGTCTGTTGGAATCAGCCTGCAGAAGCTCTCGAGGAGGTAGATTTGAAACTAAGCACATGCTTTTTAATAGCCTACTGCCCCGTCGGATGATATGCCTAAAATTTTAATTCCAAGTTCTGAGGCTCTTTGTTGAGTTCTATTCCATTGATAGAGAACATGATGCGCTTTGAAGCGGATATCCGTACCGTAAATACACAAACAAAATGATGGTGCACCAGATACCAATGGCTGTGCCATGATGACATAAGCATATGGTCTTCCATTTCTTTAGCTGAATTGGGCGAAAATTCTAAGGGGATAGGAAATCCGGTTTTTTCATTGGTGCGCAAAACTAAACCAACTATTTGGTTGCTTTTTGGGTCGTACTGTACTCTCACAGTAATTCTTTTCGCGTCTTCGCTAATACATACTATCAATGGAAGGTTTTTCTCAATGAGGAACTCCTTAAGTCCAGTCATTCGAAGCTCTCCCTCGGTAATTTCAGGGCCATTGTCTTTAAGGCACTTTAACACTGTAGTGACAGATGGCAAAGGTAAATTTGATTGAGTCTCGTACAACAAACGACCCCGATGATAAACACGTAGGTTGAAAGCAACTTTAATGGATTGTCATAACGAAGACCATTTTTGCCTCTTTGACACTTTTTAGCTATATCGTAGTATACGATAGGCTCTTAGTTTGACCCGAGCCGTAGTAGTAGTAGTAGTAGAAGTAGTAGTAGTAGTACTTGTGGCCGGAGTTTTCGCTTTCGTTATCGTCAGATTTTAGCTTAAAAGGAACTTTATATTACCACAACCCACCCATAGGGGTAACTGGGCTCGGTTAGAGATTTAATTTTAATTAAATTTTTTTCAGATCAGATCCGGGAATCGAACCCGGGTCGCTGGCGCAGCAGACAGAAATTCTACCACTGAGCTATAGAGACTTGATAGAAACCCCGAGTTTTTTATTATTTATTTTTATCTCTAAAATGTCGGGGTGATGTGGGGTGGGGTACCTCTTAATCTGTGGGGTCGGATACTTTTGAATTTTTATCTGTTGGGTCGGATACTTTTGAATTTTTATCTGTGGGGTCGGATACTTATGATTTGTATGTTTGGGGTTTTTATATTTATTTTCTTTTTATTTATGAGCTAATTAAATAGATAACGATTTTCCCCGTTTCCAACCGCGCTCCTCATGTGTTTCGTTCTCGTTCGGTAGCTATCGTCATCTATGTTATGTTTGACTGGAACGTTTTGGCGGTTAATTCAAATGTGGGTTTAGATAGAGCTAACATAGTGTTAAATGAGCGTTATGCGTTTGATCATTTTAGCATTGCTAAAGGTAATTCGAGGGGATAATCACTAAAATGCGTAATCACTATAACTAAACTTTTTCTTTCAAAAGTTTCTGGGCATAAGTCCTTGTTAGAAATTTATAATATGCGATAAGTGTGAATCGGCATAAGTCTATGTTGTAAACTCATCGAGGGGATTATCACTAAAACTATCTGTTCTTCGATTCGCCGGAATATTAGAATTACAGCATAAGTAAATTTATACGGTTATAATTTTATCACTGTTTAGAGTAGGGAATCTCTGATTTTATGCACGGTACATCATTTGAGCATTGAAAAAGATAGCGCAATTCACTCATTAGGGTAAGGTATAGAGGGGTTATCCACTCATTAGGGTAGGGTATAGAGGGCTATTCACTCGTACGATATGGCTACTATTACGAGCCCTTGGGCCGTCTTGTTTCTAGCAGTTTTCATAAGCCCTAAAAGAAAATGACATACTTTTTCATCAAGAGCCGATACAGAAGCGTCAATTTCTTTGGTCGAATCGTAAATTTTCGATACTAGTGTTTCACTTAGTTTGCTGTTTTCGATAATTAAAATCAGAATTTTGTCTAAAATTCGGTAGTAGGATGTAATTCTGTGTTGAGTGAAATCAATTGTATTTAATTTTCTTCTTCTTCTTTCGAGCCTACTGTATTTGACATGTTTCCACTTGCTTGGCAATGCAACACGCTCTTGATAGGACTCGAAACTGAAGATTGAATTACGGATTTTAGATTCTCATTGTAATCTGTAGGAAATTAAAAATATTCACTGACCAAGTGGTGAATTGGGGCAATTTCTATATATATATTATAAAAAAAAACGTCTTGGTTTGGACCAAGGCCGAAAAAAACCAACGATATGTGTGAGGTTTATCATTTGACTGAAGTTCAGATATTGCGATTTTTTGAATTATTTTTATTCCTTTAATCCTTAATCAATATTTAATTCAATCAACTGATTTTACTGTTAATCGATCTATTCCCTCTAAATTAATTTAATAAATTACATATCTACGCTTTTTCAAGAATAATTACATTTTCCGAAAACATTTTATCATGAAATTAATTATTTTGATGGGAGTACGTGTTGGGGGATTAATATTGAATAATCTACAGATTGTCTAAAAAGAGCAAGCGAACTTTAACATAATTCGAAAGGAAAATGTGAATATATAATAGTGGATGCCATACCAGGTTGTTGCGCGAATTTATACATAAAATTTCGTATATCAAAATGCTACATTTCTTTTGTCACCTCTATGAAGGAAAGATTGCACTGCAATTTCACTCTCCGTACTTCTGAGCTTCTTGGTCAATCTACATTTGAAATGTCATTACCCCTTACTACATTGTTGGCGCTACTTGTGCACTGGTTACGTATTACGCGTAATCATTTTATCAATCTTAGAGACCATTTCGGAAAACACACAGGGGCTAGTCCACCATTGGGGTCATCGCCAGACGGTGTCAAAGTTCACTACAGGCGGGCCGCGGGAGGCCAGCCAACTCGCACTGCCTATAGCAGTGCTTCTAGGCGAGAGAGTGAAGACCCCAGTTTAGTTTCTCTGTATGTAATTTCCAAATGGTGTACACACTAACAAATGTACACCGATTACGCTAAGTGATCGGTCCTTCGGCGCTAGCAAGTGTCATGCCATAACCATAAACATTTATGTACATGAATTTTTTATAGTGTTAGGTTATTAAGGTTAGGTCTGGAAAGTCATGTACCGTTTACTAATGTGAAAAGGTAGGGAGCCACCTACTAAAAAAAAACGACACCGGATAAACGTGGTTGCTTTGTCTTAACAAGACGACATTAGTTTATAAATTAGTTTTAGCAAAATAAGTAATTTATCATATTTTCTTGAACATCAGTCTTCACAGCAACTTACAAATTTGTCAAGCCAGCAACAATTAAGACTAAGTGCTTACAAGTTAGTGATTATCGACACGAAATCCCTTCAAAATAATTAATTTCATGATAAAATGTTTTCGGAAAATGGAATTATTCTTGAAAAAGCGTAGATATGTAATTTTTTAAATTAATTTAGAGGGAATAGATCGATTAACAGTAAAATCAGTTGATTGAATTAAATATTGATTAAGGATTAAAGGAATAAAAATAATTTAAAAAAATTACAATATTTGAACCTCAGTCAATTGATAAACCTCACACAAAATGATTGTTTTTTCGGCCTTGGTCCAAACCAAGACATTTTTTATAATATCTGTCCCTTCAGTCTTAATTTATTTAAAATCTGAAAATTTTTAAGTTTTTTGTACCGTTATTAATTAGGGGTTGATCTATTTCTAATAGATTAAAGAAGAACTTGAGTATCGTTAATTATATTTAACTTATATCCAATAAAAAAGATTTCGATAAGCATATAATGTTGTACTTTATTTATGAAGTAAGTTTAAAAATGACAGTATTTATGTGACAAAATTTTTACACCTGACCACTGATTTTTTAATTTTTATGTGAATTGTGATGATTGCCGATAGAATTCCTTGATTTCTGTGATTACGATTATTTTCGGTTATTTCCATAATCTTTACAATGATTTCCCGTATATGCCGCTGATTACTCGCGATTCCTGTTTGAATTCCAATGAATCCCGTTGATTTTTTGGTGAATGCCGTGAATACCGCTGGGTTCTTCATGAATTTCGATGAATGCAGTGATTATTTCTATTTCAACTGATTATGATTTTTCTTTTGGATTTTCGAATTCCTCGATTGATTATCTGTGATTATTTCACGAAAGGTGTGATTACCGAGTTGGTTACAAAATATTACTAGTAAATCATGTGATTGTTTCTGATTTTCTCAAGGTTTCACGAGATTTCCAGTGATTATAGGAGATTTCTGATTACCTTTGATTACACACAAAAATTAATGTGATTAATAATGATTTTCTAAGAATTCTAGTAATCAAGTAATCGATTTCATCGGTTCTGTACACCTGATTATTCAAGTGACCCCTCGATTTGAAATGTAGGATAAAAATGTTTATTTCTCTTGTACGCTCTATACATGTATCAATGAGAATTATTGAGGAAATTCTTCATGAGTAGTTAAGCTGGAAGAAGATGTCTATATATTTTTGACCACGTGTTAAATAAGCTTCAAGAGAGAGGAAAAGTAGATAGAAGCGGTCAGAAGGAGAGTTTTGTATAGGCCCGTGCTTCGAAGATTATAGCCATAGTATCTTTTTAACGGATATGAGGAAGTATAGCCTTAAACACGTGTTATCCACGTTGTCTCAAAGGCAAAGGAAATACCCCCCCCCCCTCAAAATCATCGGAAAACTAGAGGATATTTAAGTAGAAGAAAGTTGATTGAATCAGGGGAAGCGAGAAATCGCATGCGATGTTACTTAATTACGGGCTCGAAATATATAATGAAATTATAATGAAGTTTCTACTTTGCATTTGAAAGAAGATTTTGATTGATAATTTATTTATGTACTTTTCGTTTATTTTGCAAAAATTTCTTGCTATTTTCCCCCCTACAAATTCTTCCTATTTTTTTTTACCCACAATTTCTTCCTATTTTTTTTACCCACAATTTCTTCCAAGTTTTTTCCGTGCAATTTAAATTTTTTTGCCGCTTACATTTTACACCAATATCCCCGTACATTTCAAGGGCAAATTTCCTATGTTTCCTTATTTTACCACTTTTTAGTGATCACCCTTAACAACGCTAGTTTGGCTGGGTTCTCTTTAAAAAGGAGAGACTATCTCCAGAAGGAAGATTGAGACATCAGTCAAGTTACTGACGAAACTGTCACGCTTGGTGATTGTTGTATCACTAACCTCGTACCAGCTGTTTAAAGATGAACCTTTATGAATGATCACGCCCCTAGTTTTGTAAACGCTTTGGTTTAAAACCACTTTCTGATTTTCGAATCCTGATATTTTGGTTAAAATCTTAATAGGGTGACCATTTACTACGGTATCTCTTGGAAACCACAGAAATACGTACATACTGGCAGAAATCAACACATCACGTTCATTAATTTCTCTGTATTTACAAGTTCCGCATGCCATCATTGCTGGTCTCATCCTTTCGATTAATGGTTTCCAATCAATTTTAGCGAGGTTTGGCAAAGGAAGAGTGAAGATACAGCTTTGGATAATGTTTCCAGAACTTTTTTCAAGGTGACAGCTGGGGCATTTGGTAACGTTTTGCGACTTTGTCCATAATAGTTCTTGAAGAGCGTTAGAGTCACAAGTTTCCATTTCTTCGCATAGTTTTGGCAAGAGAACCCATAAGAATTCACTAGCATCTAGTTGTTGGTTGTGGGTAAAAGGCAGGCCAACAGCCGTTCGCAAATTGAAACCATCGTCGCAGGAGCTCGTATTGAAATTTTGAACATGCTTAATAGTGTTACGGAGGCAAGTCAAAATAGGCTTATCGCTCAATGATCCTTTGTGCCCTTTAATAATGTTCCTTAATTCCGGAATCAGTAACAGCAATTGCAAAACGCTATTTGCGTAGCACGTTACTCCATCTCCATTTTCAAATCCTTTCAAGGGAAAAATGTCTATACTCTGAAGACCTTGTCTGATTTTTTTATTTGGTCTTTCTTTTGCCGTTTCATCAAATCGCTCTCCTTCACCTTCTAAAATACTCTTCGACGTTGGCCTTTTTGCACCTCTCTTTGCTTCCGACCCCACTATTTCTATAAGTGGAAGATCAGGTCTGTGTTTTTGACGCTGCCTGTTATACTCCGCAATGGCTCGTCCATCTGCCATAATTTTATTCGGGTCTAATTGCAAGAGATGGAGACCGGCCAAGGAAGTCACTCGCGATAAAGCGACGTATGCCATGCCTGTTCCAAATAAATTTGATCCCAAATCCATAATTGCGCATTTTAAACTCATTCCCTGGCTTTTGTGTATAGTAATGGCGTATGCCAAGATTACCGGAAATTGCGTTCGTTTGACGTATAAATTGGTCATTAGCAAGAACTTGACGCTCATTTTCTCGACAAAAAGGCGGGCTTATTTTTCT
Source organism: Phalangium opilio (assembly GCF_054372755.1). Taxonomy (NCBI): domain Eukaryota; kingdom Metazoa; phylum Arthropoda; class Arachnida; order Opiliones; family Phalangiidae; genus Phalangium; species Phalangium opilio. Next base: position 553,201 of record NW_028324163.1, read on the forward strand.
CGTCGTTTGGTTCCTGATCTACTCTGATCCGGATACCAATGATGTTCCCACGCTCGTTCTTTTGGAATCCCGTTATAACGGCCATGGTGCCGTTAATAACACCTTCGAAATTGATGTTTCTCCTAACCATTATTCGAGATCCAACGCATAGATACAGCTTGCTCTCAAGACCACCGGTTTTAGACGGCTCATTGTCTACCATTTTGAGTCTCCTGACAATGTTTTTGGTAATTTTTTTGTTGTAATCAACGAGTTTGTCTTCGCATTCAACGCATTCAACTTTCTGTCGGCTTTCTTCGAGCATTATTATGTTGAATTTATCGCACACGGCCAATTTCGGCATCAAACAGATGGGATGAAATCCTTCTTTAACCAGCTTAACGTAAAGATTCATAGCCACCTCAATTTTGTTCCCTCCCGGAACTAGTCTACTTTCTAAGTTTGAAACATCATCTTTTGTTACAGTTCCAATTCTAATTCGGTTAAGTAGGTCGGCATAAACTCTGTCGTCGGCCTGTCGTACGGTTTGCGTTAGTTCATCGTATTGGAAATACTTCCAAAGATCAGTGCCACCAATGCTTTTAAATCTTAGTCTCGCTTCCTGGGAAGTGACTTTTAAAAAAGCGGGACTACCCTGTACAGGCGGCAATTGGAAGAAATCTCCAAAAACGAGAATGCAAACGACACCGCCGAAAGGCTTGTTCATTTCCCAAAATTCATTTAACCTCAAATGAACGTAAGTTAGTAAGACCGAAGACACCATAGAGATCTCATCGACTATCAAGAGTTTCAAATTTCCCAGAGTTTGTTTCGTAATGGAAATGTTTTCGGAATTGAGGGAATGGTATTCCGCGGTACGCCCATGTTCTACTGGAAACATAAGTAATCTGTGCAACGTTACGCCGTTGACATTTAGGGCTGCCAAGCCCGTGGGAGCGGCTATCGCGACGCTACCGGCATTTTTAAAGTGACGTCTAACGGCGTTGGCGATAGTAGCAATAAGAAAGGACTTTCCAGTGCCGCCCGGACCAGATACAAAGTGGCAGAAATTCTCAATTTTCCCTCCCTCTTGAGTGAAGTGATCCATGACTTTGTCGTACACCCTTTTTTAATCAATGTTGAGTAACGCAACTTGGTCTAGTGCCGTGCCCTCGAAATCAATTTCCATAGCGGCTTCGACATCATGCATCGCATTTTCTGTTTCAACGACGATTTCTTTCCCTTGAAGGGCATTTTCATCGTCATAGCTTTCTGCATCCGAAATCGCGGCAATCTCTTTAGCTTTTTTGGAGGCTTTGCGATTCTTTAGAACGTCTTTGGATACCGAGAATTTCTCGTGGGTTTTAGCGTTGATTATGAGCTTTCGAAAGCTTCGGCGAAGGTTGCAAACTCGCCCAATAATTCAGTTTCGTTTCGCCATGGTTTGAACAGAATAAGTAGAGCGTAGCAGTACTTTTCTGGTTCCTCTATTGGGTCGTGAACGTAATGTTCTATTATGTAGGGCTTAATCCTTTTTCTCATCAAACCGAGATTATTTTTCAACTCGATTACATTTACAGAATTTTTCGCTCCCTCCGAGTACTTGACGTAATTGTAAAACAGCCCAAACTTTCGCAAGCTTATATCTTCCAAGCTATAGGGTCTGTTGGGATACTTGTCGTCCACAAACAGTTTTTGGCAAATATCTTTGCTTTCAGGATCAATTTCCCTCAAGCGCGCAAGATTCTTGTAACATTTCAAAACTTTGGATCGGTTTTCTTTCACGTTAGTGTTAATAAACTTGGTGCTGTCAGACTTTTGAAACAATTTCTGACACAACATCATGTCCAAGGCTTCGTAAATACCAACCGATTTATTTGTGAAAGATTTCAGTCCAAAAGCGAACAGTCTTTTAGACAAGCTTTCGTGTGCCAACTCTGCAAAACACTGATCCATTTCAGCCCGATCTCCCTTTGTCACGTACGACGTGATGTATATCGCCACTTGTTCCGAGGAATCGGCGACAAACTGCAAATCCATATTGGCTTTCAATGCCAAAAGTAATGCCGGATTGTAGTCATTGATAAAAACTTCGCTCTCATTTCTGGGCAAATCATACAGGCGTTTCTGGCTTCTTTTCATTTTATGATGACGCGTAACTGATTCAGCAGAGTTCAATGTCGCAACGTTTGTTACGTTTCGAGGAAAACCGTAACGACACACTTTGAGCTCCTTATTTCCTCTCTTAACCTTTCGGTAGCAACTGCTGCAACATTTATGTGTTTGAAATTTTTTTACTAGCCGGTTAAGTTCTGGACTTTCAGCAGCTTTTGGGATTGAACACGTGACATACTTCTGCACGTATTCCGAAATAGCTATTGCCGAAGAGGAACCAATCACGGGAGCTTCCTCAGCCCACAACAAGCAATGATAATGGGCTAAGCCGCGAGATTGGTACTCGACGCGCACAACATGATGCGCTATCGGTCTAAGTACCGGATTTTCTTTACATAGCACAAAGTTGTTTAGGAGTGATTTCACTTTGTTGTGAAAATGTAAACTAACGCTAAGAGGATCTACATTTAATAGTTCAGCCACCGACATAGATTCGATCCCTGGTACGTCAGCATTCACTCGTCGTAGGTGGTCGTGAAGTTCAATGTCATCGTATTCGGCCGGATTAAAAGTTAAAAGCCAAGTAGGGGGGCCATACTACCTAATCATGGCCAAAACACATTTGAGAACTCTATACCAATAATCCTTGGTTCCTCGAATGTGGCCCATGAAAGTCGCTAAATTACTCTCGAGCTCTGAATCTCGAGATTCAACTTGATTCACGAAATCATTAACCGATACGTTCATGGGTTTTTTTAGGCGTAGAACGTAATTCAAACTACTGTTAATGGATTTCATTTCGGCCTCTTGGTATAAATGGAACATGAACGCATAATCTCGTCTAAACATTGGATTCGCGTTCAAAAGACGAGAAAGTCGGTATTCAGTTTCCGTCATTTTCCTAAACGGTCTTTCGTCGTGCTTGCCATAGCGAGCCATTGGGAACAAGTGCACGAATGACATGTATTCTAGATTTTTGTCCCAATTACTGATGGGATCGGCTTCGACACGCTTCATTTGGAAAGAAGCCAAGAAATCCTTTGACGGCAGAACATTCACCGGGTGAATTGTATAGTGATCGTACAGCTCATTCACTTCATCTTTTGAGAGTTTTCGCAACAGTGCCTCAGGTTGAGTTAAAATTTTATAACGGTCGTCTGGCGAAAGATTTGATCCGATCACACCATCATTGATAATATCGATATCGATTTGGTGCGATTCCGCTTGCGGATTTTTTGCAACTGTACTGAAGCCGTTTGTATTGACCTCGTCGCGGTTGTTTAACAGCGCCAGAGGATCCGTTTCCGCCAATAATTCATCGGGAGTTAATGAATTTTTGTGTTCAATAGTTCCGTTAATCTCTTCGGTACCATAAATATAATCCTCATTGATCTGAGTAATATCATAAGTTAATTATACCTCTAAGTACACAAATTCGGGGAACGACTGGTCATCTTTGGCAGGCTACTGTGACGTCAGAACTCGTATAGCGCTAAGATCCGAAGAGAGAAAATTTTAAAATTTCTGTCGCGGTGCAGCCACCAAGCGGTCGAGACGAAAAATAAAATCATCCAGTGGAATAAAGGAGAGTTTTACGTTTTGTATAGGCAGGCACTGGGGGGGGAACGAATTTTACTTAAGCAACCCCAAATCCCTCTCTCTCTCGTGAGATAGAGGCGGTTTCAGTCCTGAAACATTCTAAAAGGGATAAAAGAAACGCTAGGCTAGGCAGTACAATTTTGTATTGAAGTTGAGGTGATAAATGATACGGAGAGAGTATAGGGTTTCATTAAAAGGGAGCCAGACAAACACTATTGCCATAGAAGTGGAAGCGATTTGTGTACTTAGAGGTATAATTAACTTATGGTAATATCAATGCCTTTGTACAACGGATTAATTTTTTTCAGCTCAGCGACGGCCTTTTTCAAAGCATCAAGGCGAACAATTTTTTGCCAAACCTTTTTGTCACTAGTGGGTAGACCATTAACCAAGACGTGCAATTCGTGGTCTTTAGGTAGTGCTGCTGGTATCATATCCAAATTTCTTTGGACTGGAATTGGCAAGTATATGATTCTACGTATCAAAGGTTTCACCGCACCAAACTGCATGTTGGAATTAGTTTTAGTACCTAACCGGACCACAGTGTGAAATGCCTTCACAAGCTGAATTAAGGCCTTTTCAAACGTGTTCAAACTCGTGACTTCTGTCGGAGGGACGTCAACTCCCAAGCCGTTGAGGAAACATCTATTTGGAATTTTTCCCTTTCGCAACTCTTTAGAACAATAAGGGCATAAAAGCATGTCCAATTCCCTAAATTCATTCGTATCACGCTCAGCTCTAGCAAATTGTTTATTGTAGAAAGCCAAGAATTCACTCTTATTGAGACAAGGCCTTATATCGTTCTCATTCCCTTTCGTGGCCTCGTTTTCGGCATTCGACATTTTCAAGCCACGTGCCTCAACAATTTTTCTCATTTTGGGTATAACATTTTGAAGAGATTCGAAATCACCATGATCAATCTCATCAGTCAATGTTGATAAAGCGTTAAGCAACGCTCTAACAGAGTAGATTTTACTTAAAAAATTTCTAATCCGGGAGTAATGCCGAGCCAATTCTCTGAAGTTTCTCAAGTAACTTTGGCATTCCTCTTTTTCAGAGCAATAGGAAAAATGACCAGGATACGGCAGAACTTTCACTTCAAAATCTGAATCGTCGAATGGCAATTTGACAATGGATTTTTGGCAAAACTTATTTTTGTAGGAACAAACGTCAAAATCAGAACTAAAAAGTTCATTTAAGACGCTATCACTGGCCTTTGCCGCCTGGTTAATGAAAGCTATGACTTTAAAAATAGCCCACTCTCTAATGTTGCAAATGTCAATGCATTCCCAATACGAAGCTTTATCTTTGGTTTCAATAAACCCAGATTCGTTAATTACGATATTCGCTTTGGGATTTTTTTCCTCTGACACGTTTTCTACTGCATTGAATAGATTCGTGACAACCCCTAAATCATTAACTTGCTACCAGCGTTCAATGCCTTTGTTTAGTCTTTTCTGGTCAATGAAATTACCACTTTCATCAACCCATAATTCATTAACCTTTTCGCCGATACGAGAGCTTTCTCGTAGCACTTTTATTAATAGACCATTTTCGTCGAACTGCAAAATTTTTTTTTAAAAAGGCGTTTCGTGGTCCTCATTTTTTAAAATTCTGCCATCATTCCCCAAAGTAAAATATGTTGTCTGGTGATAAAAAGCTTCTTCTAGACTACTGTGAAGCCTTTTTCCTCCAATGACTTTGATAAAATTGTCACTATCCTCCAATCCAATTTCTTGCACTTTCTTCGCGAAACTTTTGAAATCTTCAGTAAGTAACGAGCGTCTTGCATGGTAGGCCAAATATATTCGCATTTTTAAATAGAATGTTTTTACAGATAACAATTGGCATAAGAGTTTGTGGGATGCAAATTTGGACCTTTGGTTTTTACGTGAATTAGCAAAAGTTTTTTTCGTCATTAAGCGTTCCGTAAGTCGCGTGACCAAAAACCGCTTGAAACTTTAGGCAATCATTTTTTTATTTTTTGTTTTAAAAATTCCTTTGTTAAAGGAGACTTTTTAACATAATTCTTAGTAGGGCTCTCACCACCTTTTCTTTGTCGAGAAGCGCCACCTATTTTAGGGGCTGCAAAACATTTTTAGTTTTTGTTGAATTTGTCAATAAAGACTTGGGATTATTGTTAATTCGCTAATAACAGTAGAGTTTGGTGTTTAAAGCAACATATTAGGGAAAAAATGGGGAACCGATATATTTTTATTGCTTTTCTTGAATTAGAATATAGAAGAAACCGCATAATGGTTTAACAAGTTTGTTCAATTTCAAGCGACTACTCACGGGAAAAACTATAAACATATATCTTTCACAGAACTAACGAAATTCTAGGAGAGCGATAGCTCTCTTAGATAAGACCTCATACTGCTCTTAATGTATAAGGAGGGTTTTTTGTTTGGATGTAGTTTTTTTTGTATTGTATTAATTGTTTTGAAAAAAATCCACTGAACTAAAATTCGGACCCTGAATATGTGGTTAAAATTTCAAAGAGATCCCTCCATTAGTTTTTTATAGAAAATAAAGTTGCTAAGGGTGGTTTTCATTTGCATAAAATGATTCAGCCCTTTTGGTGAAAAAGTTAAATTTTCCCATAGAAATAACATGGAGTTTTTCTCCATTTCACCCATTTTGTCGCAAACCCTTTGCAATGAAATATACGTTTGTTACGTTTGGGAACGGTTTTATATCAAAATTTAAACCTTTTTCTAGGACCATTTTTAAGGTTTTTGAGAAAAGTTAAGTTTAAGTGCTAAATTTCATGTTTTTTAATCATGCTTTGACTTACGTTATGCAGGCTACGTCATTTATGACGTAGGTATGAAAACTATGTATAGAGGGAGAAACGATATGTTTTGGGCAATGGCCGCGTTTTGTGACCTTAAAGATTATTTTTAAACTTTGAGAACGTTGTTGAGCTTTAAAAGATCTGATTTTAATATTTTTTGTAAGTAATACTTTATTTTGATTCAATACAAAAAAAATTTAAGGGTACAATTTAGTCAATAATTTATGAAATGAATTTCATTTATTATTGCTAAGCCTCGGTCTTAGCAATAGTAGTTTTCGGCTGTAGGTAGTACGGTAAGTAGGAGATATACAGCTATAGACATTTTTTTGTATAGACAATACGTCGCCCGCTCCATGGTCCGCTCTGCCTATAGCTCGAGCTTGAACCTTGAGGGAAATATTTTCACTTTTCATGTAAAAGAAGGGCATTTTATTTTTTTCGTAAGTAGAACTTAATTATAATTTATTTCAAAAGAATTTAAAGTTAGGTTTTAGCCGATAATTTATAAATTGATTGATTTTAGTCAAAAGTTCAAGACAGCTGTCTGCTGTCAGTGTCAGCTGTTTGTTGTAGTTAGAAGACCAATTGGCCGTGTAGGGTTCGTCTTTAGGTGTGTTATCGGCCAACGATAACCGCTGATTAGTATTAATTTTTTGCTTAAATTAAATAAATGATTGTTGTTTAAATTAGATTAATGCAAACTCTACGCATAAGGGTTTGTTACCAGGTTTCTTAACTGGTGCTACGTAGATCATTTTGTTCGTTTAAATTGCTGGAAAATTAATCGATAGATCACACGATCACTAAACCCTGTCAAAAAACCAATTAATATTTTTTATTCGGACTCTTCCAATCATTTTTGTTGGGTTACTATTAAATTTTTCATTATTTCTTTTTAGTGCTTATATTTAAGTTACCTAAGAAAAAATTAAACGATGACCAGTTTATTTATATAATGATTATTTTAACATTGCCCAAGAAAACAAAATGCCGGTTTTTAATTCTCACGAGGTGCCAATGATAACTGCTACGAAGATAAATTGTTTGTCAAATTGCTGTTAGAATAAATGATTGATTAAATCACACGATCACAAAACCCTGTCACCAAACAAACCAGAGCTGTGCTAATTATCTGGCAACTAATTGAATTGGAATTAGCAATTGGACAATTATGACTTAATTAGCAATTAGGCATAGAGGCTAATTAAATCCCTTTACACACTGATAAACAAATAAACCCTGTCAACTCCACTCTTGGACTACGGGAGCATGTAGTGGCGTTTGTTTTAACTAAAGAAAGGTAGATATTTTTTTAAAATCAGGAAATTATAAGTTTCGGATCTTTTACAAAAAACATGAAATTTAATTTTACTGAGCTTAGCAGGCCAGTTTGCTACACCTTTTCGACCCTGGGAGCATCTAGTGGCGAAACCACGCCATTTATTTGCTTTTAAATTCGACAAAATTTCATTGAGTTATGAAGATTGTAGAAATTGATTAACGCGAGTTGATAAAGAAATTGTTTAATTTATTATTATTTGTTTTCAACAATTAGTGATACATTCATATTTGTGTTAATAGGAATTAAAGAGATAAGAAAATGTCTTTATGAAATATATTTGTAACTTTAAAGGGACAACGAAGTAACGGATCAACCATTTTTTAGATAACTGGAAAACTAAATGGTTGCGAATCAAAAAGAATGGAATAAGGATGGAAAAGTTAGTTTATTTTTTTTTCAAAAGATAACAAAATGGTTGGGAAACCATTTCCTATGTTCAAGCGGTAATGAAATAATAATAATAATCTAGCTTTATTTCGTGTCAATAACACCCAGTGGGCTATATTTCAATTGGTCACGATTTCAATGCATAGAGAGGTGGTGGCTAGCCCATATGCCACAGCTAACCGTCAGCGCCCTATACTAACTATTAAAATTAACCTCGGCAAGTTTTGATGGAAAGGAGAAACCGGGATAGACCGCGAAGAAAAACTCCTTTAACAAGTGTGGAGAAAACTTGCAAACTCTACGCAGAAGGGTTTGTTCCCAGGTTTTCACCCGGTGCCACAGTCCGGGATCGAACCCGGGGCCCTCTTGCTGCAAGACGAAAGTGCTAACCACTTCGTCACTCCACCTTCTGGACTAAGAAACCTTTTCTTCAGTTAAAGGGATAAAATTTATTAAAATGGATTAATTAGAACGAACATTAATTTATTAAAATGGATCAAAAAGAATGGAATAATGATGGGAAAGTTAATTGAATTTTTAAAAAAAATAACAACATGGCTGGGAAAATGAGTCTTCAATTCAAGGGATAAAATAATAAGAATGGAATATTAGTTCATTAAAATGAATTAAAAAGAATGCAATAATTATGGATGAAATTGATTTATTTGGTTAATATATTAATTGTGACAAAAAATTGAATGAAAATTAATATGGTGATGATGCTAAAAAAATAAAAGAAAAAATATATTAATTATCTTAAATGAAAATTTTTTATTGAAAAATTCAGGCTGGAAAAATATTTAAAACTTAAGGCTTTTAAGAGATTAATGAAAAAAACCCGTTAGTAACTTCTTTTCTTGTGCCCCAATTTAATAAAAGTGTTAACTTTTTTAAATGTGGCTTAATACTTACAAATATTTACAATGGGGTTTCCATAGGGGTTTCCATATTGGTGGTGGTGGTGGTGGTGGGTGGGTTCGTGTTGGTGGTGGGTGGGTTCGTGATGGTGGTGGTTACGTTGCCCGGCAACGCGTCGTCTACCATGTAACCGTATATAAGTCAACTATATATTCTTGAGCCTTTAGCACCTTTGGCTGATTTGTGTGCGATATACTTTTTATATTTCAATTTGGTCTTACATGCAGAGATTCTCTGTCCTACAATTTCAGTCTAATATCCCCTTTTCTCTAGATACTTTTATACCATAGAATATCTTTCTACCCCATTGCCAATATTAGAACAAAATTACACTATGAAAGCCATGGCGTTAACAGGCTCTAACTAAGATTGCTTGCATTAGGGCTACCTAGGGATAGCAGGGAACTTCACTCTCTTTTTTATTTTCATTAAGGAGCTTTCAGATAGGATAGTAGTACGTCACACCCTCCCAAGTCTTACCGCTGTTCTGATAGCCATATTGGGTGGTCTCGGCTTCATTCCTGCTTTAAACCCTCCAATATGGCAGAGTAAATTATGTCACGAGAATCAGCTCCAACTGAAAGCTCTCTATAACATTTTATTAAATTTAAAACTAGTTTCCCTAAATGAGATTTTTAACGAAGTGCATAGAAGTTTTTAGGTAGCCCTGGGAAAAGCAATCGAAAATATTTAGTACCTCGGTTTTGCGGACAGTCCCACATTATGTGGCCAGCATTCTTGCACTTGTAGCAAGTCCGGACCCATTGCCACCGTCCGCGACCGCCGCCTCGTCGTCCGCCCCGTCCTCCGCCTCGTCTTCCGCCCCGTCCGCGACCGCCGCCGCCGTAAAAGTAGGCATTCACCACTTTTATATTTTTGCCTTCCATTACTAAACCCAAACCGACAAACAAGAAATTGCATTGAATAGTTTACAATCAATTACTTTCTATCTAGTTTAAAGTTTGACAATAAATTTAAACATTATAACTTCAAATTTTATGACTTAGCTTCAAAACCCGTTTATTAATAATTTTAACTACTAAAAATTGTGTTTAAAACATACTTACGAGGTTGATAAACGGCTTGTTTAAATAAAGAAGTAATAGGACTAATAGCTTGGCAGGGGCTTTGGTAATAGTATTTTCCCGCCAAAAAAATTCCCTGGAATCCCTGGGCTAGGAGAAGCAGCATAGAGAAATAAAATGGGATTGGAGAATATGATTTTACACCAACGTATCCAGTTATAATTGCTCCTTGCTACTACTCATGAGGGCACTAAATTCAAGTAGCTTATTCCCTCCGCACTTGGCAGCCTTGGCTTCTATTTCGGCGGGAATTGTTCCAATTTCCACCTCGTTCCGTTCTCTTACAATTCCGAAGACTTGTAAAAGAATATTGATTGCCACGAATCTTAATTTTTTAGGTTTTACATGATCTATAAACTAAGTATTTTTGGTTTTTTTATGTTCCTATTGTACAATAACTTTTGTTCTCATTGCAGATTGTGAAATTGTCTTTTTTACTCTTAGTCTTAACAGGTTTTCACTTTCCCTTGTAATTATATTATCTTCATTAATTTATATTGTAGTTTTTTTCTTTTTACAATTTGCAATTCTGTCAGAAGTTTTTTTTTGACACTGGGTTCTTTCTGTGCGCCTAAAAGGTTCCCTGTGTACCTTTTATTCAGCCAATTCTTTGTGTTTGGCAAGTGGGTTCTCTGTGCTCCCATTAATTGGGTTCTCTGTGCTCCCATTAATTGGGTTCTCTGTGCTCAGATTAATTGGGTTCTCTGTGCTCCCATTAATTGGGTTCTTTGTGCTCTCATTAATTGGGTTCTTTCTGTGCTCTCATTAATTGGGTTCTTTCTGTGCTCCCATTAATTGGGTTCTTTCTGTGCTCCCATTAATTAGGTTCTTTCTGTGCTCCCATTAATTGGATTTCTTTGTGTATCCAAATTGCAAGTTCCAGTGTGGGATTAAGGCTTATTTGTGACCTATTGCAATCTGTGTCAAATACGGTACTGCTTGTACTGATTAAAACTCTGCAGAGGTTGAAAAAGATTTCCTCTTTTGTGCAACTTATAAATTTTCATAATGTTTTGTCGAGAAAAAATAAACAGAAAAAATAGATGCTTAGCAAAGCAAAAAGAAAGAGCGCAAAGTAAATTGCAACTGTTAGTTAACAGTAAAGCTTTGCAAAAAAAGAAAGCTAAGCGAGTTAAGAATAAGGAATGTTATTTGAAAAACAAAGATAATTTGCAGAAAAGAAAAGAAAATAGCCATGTTCAGCATAAACTGCCGCGTGGTACAGCAAAAGGTGGTAAAAGGGCCATGGCACCAGGTCGCACCACTAATGTGGGTTTGCGTTCAAAAAAATTAAAACCCAAACATAAACCAAGTAAAGTAGATAAATTTGGTTTTGCGAAAAAGCTCCTCAATGCGGGAATTTTCAAAACGAAAAACAAAAAAATTATAGCCGAAAGCTATAAAAGGTTTCTAGTCAAACGTCTCACTGAAAGATTGGCGGCTTCAAAGTCTTTTGAAACCGAGACCAAAAATAGACGCACGAAGTCTATCTCTCACAAGTTAAAATGCCAAGTGCTAGCTGGTAGAATATTGCATTTGAAAAGGCAATTATATTCGGCTTACCACGCCCAACTAACGGGGGTTGTTAGTGAATTTAAGGATTTTGTTGAGAAAATCAAACAAATTGGGTCCATTGATCCTGGCAATTTGTCAGAAGTTGTGGGTGGGAAAAGGCTTCACAGTAGCATGAAAGAGGCCTATTTTCATGAAACTTCCTATTATTTGATTGGAAATAATGGTAAAATATTGAAAACTGGCGATGAGTCACATTACGCCAAAATTTTTCAATTGGATTCTAATGGTCGTGTACGAAAAGTTCTGAGAGACCGTGTTACGAGTTCGACTAAAGAATTGTTTGTTGACGAAATGGGAAATTTAGTTGACATAAAAAACAATAACGAGACTAGTAACGTAGAACGAGTTTTACAAGTTAATGAGTCGGGAATTGTTACGAATCTTTTCAAAATTGTTGAAACTGAAGAGAAGAATCCGAAAGCAAATTTTGTGATCAATGAAGGGGGGTTTATTGAAACCCAAAACAAAACTGTATACTGGGAACGCAGTGACATTTGTAATGTTCAAACTCGACCCATTGCAAAAGTACTAGCTTTCATAAACACAGTTGCCAATGCTAATGAAAAATCTTTGACTAAAATTTTTGAGTCTGATTTGGACCTTTGCGAACTAAGAAAAGAATTTTGCAAAAAATCAAACGTGTTTATACCACCAGATGGGGGCAAAGTAGTGGTGAGAATAGTTCCGTTCCTAGGACACACCTCTTACTGCGCTGATAGCGAAGAGTGCCAAAGTAATTTGCGTTCTTTCGCTGAATTGGCTCCACATTATTCGGGAATTAGAAGTATTCTGAATAAGATGTATCAAGTCAAAGCCTTGCTCAACGCGTTAACTAAAATTTCAACTGAAATTGAAAGTGGTGATTACGATTCTCTGACGAATGTCATGGTGCAATCGAGAAAAATCCAAGCCACACGTGGGAAAAATTTAAATAACGAACAAAATAATGCTCCCACAGGAAGCATTAACGCTCCTCTGCCGACTCTCGATGAAAGTGAAATCTTGAATCTTTACGAGAATCAATTCGCTCGGGCAATGCTAAACACCAACGAGTTTCACGACACGCCTTGCGACTGTTTTAGATTACTGAAAAAAACTGATTTAAGAGCTGTAGAAAAACTAGTAAACAGTGCTGTTTTTGATAACGAGGCCTATCTGATTTTAAGAGCTGGCTGGATAATTAATAATTCGGACGCTAGAGAAGCGGACATGCTTCTATGTCGTTACTGCGCCACGGATTTGGGAAAGGGTAAAGTTCCCATTAGATGTTTTTTGAACAACTTGGCAGTTGACAATCCTCCGCCAGATGTCACCAATTTAAACATGTTCGAGAAAGTTTTAATTCAGCTTGTGAAGCCCTTCCACACTGTGGTGCGGTTAGGCACTATAACAAATTCCAACGTGAAGTTTGGTACGGTTAAAGCTTTAAGGGGAAGAGTAATTTATATTCCAATTCCAGTGGAAAAAAATTTGAAGATGATTACCAAAACGTTGCCCAAAAATCACGAACTGCATATCTTGGTGAACGGCGTTCCCACTGCGGACAAAAAGGTTTGGCAGCAGGTTGTTTGCTTCGAAAAAGGGTTGAAAGCTTTCAGTGTGCTGAAAAAAATTAATCCTTTTTACAAACATATTGATATTTCGGCAATGAACGAGGATTATATTTGTGGGACGCAATATATCGATGGCGGGGAAAATTCATTGATTCCCGATGAATTACTGAGCGTACCAGATCCACTTGCGCTGATCAACGATGGCTGTGATGCGGTGCCACGTGGTTCCGCTGCGCTTCCAGTGAATTGCAATCATGACATGCAAGTTGACCAAAACGCTTCAAATATGAGCGTTCAGGGTGAAAATCAGTTGACCCATGCAGCAGATGACTACGCAATTATAACGCAACCCGAGGCTTTGTTGCGAAAACTTTCCGAAGGCGAAGCCAATGATCTGTACGATCATTACTCTATTCATCCGGTGAACGTCCAACCACCGAATCATTTATTGGGTGCATACCAAAAGAAGCGCGTCGAAGCCGAGCCGGTTAGCACTTGGGACAAAAAACTGGAATACGTGAGCTTCGTTCATTTGTTCCCTCGGGGTCGCTTTGGCAAGCACGATGATAGACCATTTGGGAAAATAACGGAAACCGAGTATCGTTTATCCCGTCTTTTGAACAAGAGTCCAATTTTTAGACGAGATTACGCCTATTTGTTCCATTCTTATCAAGAATGCGAAATGAAAGAGATTTCTAGCCGTTTTAACTACGTTCTTCGTGTTAAAAAACCCAAGCCAATTGGGGTTGAAAACTTGCTCAGTCGCGTTGAATCTCGCGATAAAGAACTTGAGAGTAATTTAGCTAGTTTCTTGGGTCATATTCGAGGAACGAAGGACTACTGGTATAAAGTTCTTAGATCCGTTCTTGCGATGATTCTGGATTTTGGTCCTTTCACCTGGCTCTTGACTTTTAATCCGGCCGAATGCGATGACGTGGAACTACACGATCACTTGAGAAATAGCCCAGGACTTTTAGGGTTTGACCTAGAACATTTGAACATAAAGATGAAAATTGGTACATGTGTTATTTGCGACTCAACAAAAAATATACTAAAAGTCCCCTGCTGTAGAGCGCGAGCTTTCGCCGCCATCTTGGAAAATGGCCGCCGGGAATGCCAGCTACAATGTATTCCACGTTCTTCTTCAAAAAATATGAAAATTAATACACATTATTATTGGAACCACTTGAACATCATGGCAAAATTTTATAGCTCTGTGTTCAATAGTTTGGCCGTCATATGGGAAAATGGCCGCCGTTAATGCTAGGTACAGTATATTTCACCATGTTGTTGGAAAATTATAAAAATTGATAGGTATTACAACCAGAGTTTTGTGAACCTCATAGTAAAATATTGAAGCCATTAATCGGATAGTTTGGCCGCCATGTTGGAAAATGGCCGCCATCAATGTCATATAGATACAGTATATGGTTCAAAAATTATGAAAATTGGTAATAATTATGTTGAAGACCGTCTAAGCATCATACTTGACTATTGAAGACGTGCTACTGATAGTTTGGGCGCCATCTTCGAAAATGACTGCTGGAAATGTTAAATATATTTCAAATATATAAATCTTTTTGAAATTCCTTTTTTGAATAGATGATTTTCATTAACGTAATGAACAACAAAAAATGGATATCTCGAAGTCGAAATTATCGACGCCATCTTTAAAAATGGCCACATGAAAATCATAGCCCTAAATTCTGAAAGAAAGAAAAGTTATTCTAAGCTGTTATTCTCAACATGTTGATTAGAGAATATGATTTAATATGGGGTTTATACATTCTACTGTTGTTTAAGATTAGAATTTAGACAGATCTCTAGCATTTCATACATATTCATCGTCATCCTGAAGATTTTTCATAATAATTGCATGTCACAACCCTTGAATAGGCGCTACACATAGCTGGGGGCCTTAACAGCGCCCCTCCCCATCATATTCCAAATTGAACCTGCGGAACCGCCGTCATGGCACACGAGATCGGCCAGTGGGACCGACAAACGCCACTTGAGCAAGTGACAGAAGCTGGACACCGTCAGCGGCGAGCCCAGTCAGAGGGTGGTGGGTGACAGGGAAGGATTAAAGCAGCAGAAGGCTCGAGGGGACGGGGGAGTTCTCTCCAAGCACAAAAGTGCCATACGGCTCAAAACAAATAGTGTATCCACGACCCCTAGAGGCTTGCCAATAGCGGGGGCGAGCCAAGGCAGCACCTGGGTGGGGCCGAAACGGCCCAGCAAAACCTTCACGGAATGGGGCAAGGAACGGTCTGAACCAAGGGTGAACCCAAGGAACTCCCGAACCGTCACACCAAACTCGGGCCCCCTCCGCCACGACAAGCCCTTTGAATTAAAAAGGTTAAGAGAACACTTCTTTCATTTACGTGCTGTAATTGGGTGTGGTTATGATAAGGCGTGGTTTAAAGTTATGACAGATAATCAACATATTACAAATTTGTTGCGTTTTTTAATGACCATATTGCATCTAAGGAAGCCATAGCTGCTGCCGAAGAGAGATTTCTTTTCGCTTTTTTTAGGGTGATAACTGACACGTCACGCTTCATTTATGTAGATATTACACGTATAATGGAACCGTTGCCACATATACTGTCAAGTCCTCATTTGATCTCGCTAAGCTTCATCCAACGACCGACACCGCAAAACTACATTCTTTCCGAGCGTATCTTCAAGTCCAACAACAGCTAGGAAACGATTTAGTCCCGAACAGTGGGGATTGGTTCGCGATCACGAAAGTCGAAGACCCATTCACACCATTCTCCTTCCGGCATCAGATGAACTTATTCCACTCATTATTTGTACCTACAGTCTGCAGAACATCTTGTATAAAGAACTGTGAATGTAGACGATCTGGATTAGCTTGCTGGGCAATGTGTGGTCATTTTCAAGGTATAAGCCGTAATAAAGAATCTTCAGGTGGACGAGAAATATGAACGAAATGTAAAAAATGTGTCTTAAAACTAATCCTTAACGACACTAGAATGTATATACCACATATAAAACGGTTTTTCATAACCAAAATCCGAGTAATATGGCTTTCCTTTTCTTTTTTCCAGATTTTAGGATAGTAATATTTAAGGGACCATTTTTGAAGATGGGTCGATAATTTAGACTCGAAAATATTTATTTTTATGGCGTTTTATACGTTCATGAAAATCATCTACTCAATAAAAAAATATAGAAAAAAATTATATATCGGTAATATATTTGGCACTTCGAGCAGTCATTTTCGAAGATGGCGCCCAAACTATCAGTAGCACGTCTTCAATATTCAAGTATGATATTTAGACGGTCTTCAACATAATTATTACCAATTTTCATAATTTTTGAACCATATACTGTATCTAAATGGCATTGATGGCGGCCATTTTCCAACATGGCGGCCAAACTATCTGACTAATGGCTTCAATATTTTACTGTGAGGTTCACACAGCTCTGATTATAATACCTATCAGTTTTCATAATTTTCCAACAACATGGTGAAATATACTGTACCTAGCATTCACGGCGGCCATTTTCCAATATGGCGACCAAACTATTGAACACAGAGTTGTAAAATTTTGCCATGATGTTCATGTGGTTTCAATCATAATGTGTACCAATTTTCATAATTTTTGACGAAGAAGGTGGAATACATTGTAGCTGTAATTCCCGGCGGCCATTTTCCAAGATGGCGGCGAAAGCTCGCGCACTACAGCAGGGGACTTTTAGTTAATTTTTTGTTGGGTCAAAAACAACACATGTACCAATTTTCATCTTTATGTTCAAATGTTCTAGGTCAAGCCCTTTTTTAGCCTATCTGTCCTGGCCTAAAAAGTGAATTCAGACGTTCCAGGAATAGAGTCGATGACGGAGATTGTTGAATTTCGATCCACTTAGCGTCAATTAGCACTTTCACAACAAAGTTAGGTCGCTGTTAAACAACTTTGTCTTGCGTTAGCAAAATCCAGTTCTTGGCATGATAGAACATCATTTTTGGCGGGTTGAATACCAATCTCGAGGTTTTCCCCACTACCACAAGCTTCTGTGGGCCAAGGACGCTCAAAAGATTTGAACTTCTTCGGCAGAGACTATTTTGGATTACGTGCAAAAACCCGTCACGTGTTCGATGCCAAGCGCATCGGTAAGTCAGGAGCTGCATCGGCTGGTAAAAAAGATTTCAAACTCACAAATGCACCTCTAGTTGTTATAAAAAGGTGACAAATTCTAAAAAGGGATAGAAAATGTGTCGTTACGGTTTCCCTTGAAACGTAACAAACGTTGCCACTATGAATTCCGTGAGATGAAAAAGATGCAGAAACGACTGTACGGCTTGCCGAGTAAACAGCGCGAAGATTTAATAAATGATTATAATCCCACGCTACTTTTGGCTTCCAAAGCCAACATGGATTTGCAATTTGTCGATGACAAATCGGAAATAGTGGCAAACTATGTCACTGCGAACGTGACAAAGGGAGACCGAGCTGACATGGACAAAACTTTTGCCGAGTTAGGGAAAGGAAGTTTGTCCAAAAAATTATTTGCCTAAAGATTTAAATCTTTGACGTGCAAGCAAATAGGAATTTATGAAGCTCTTGATATGATGCTGGGCCAAGACCTTTACAACAAGTCCGATAGCACTAGATTTATAAACACTAAATTGAAAAAAACCGATCGAGAGTTTTGAAAGGTTACAAAGAACTCGCACGTTTGAGGGAAACTGACCCCGAAAGCAAGGACACTTGCTAAAAACGATTTGTCGAGAACAAGTATCCGAATCGTCCCGACAGTTTGGAAATCTTAGTTTGCGAGACCTTGGGCAATTTTACGATTAGTAAAATCTTAGTTTGCGAGAATTTCGGCAATTTTACGATTATGCGAAGCACTCTGAGGGTTTCGAGAAAAATACGCATGTAATCGTGTTGAAAAACAATCTGGGTTTCATGAGAAAGAGAATTAAGCTACAAATTTAATAACCATTTCATTGTCTTTTAGGTAACCCATGCACAAAATAATGATTATAAATCAGCAGTGTTCTTTAAGTTTAAGCTAAAAGTTGCTTGACAAAATTTTGAAAACGTAGCCTAAAATTTTATATTTAAATGAACATATAATAGCTAGTAAATGTTAAAGTTTTACCACAATCCCCACCCCCCATTTACACAACTAATATAACCAAGTACAAAATTCTTACGACAAATCAGTGCTATCATGCAACTACATGCATATCGTATCAACATGCGCACATGCGCCAACAGAAAGATATTTCATCATAGCCAACCCGAGTAAAATTAAATACTTGGAACGTACGATACCTAATAGAAATTCCCGAACTATCATTATGACTAAAGTACACTTGATATTACGTCATTTTGCAAAACCACGAGTAAAAATCTTACTGTCCCTATTTAATTTTCCGCCATTGTTTTTAGAATAATTAAAATGTTCCACTTCGAAGCGTGCCGGTCACGAATGGGGATGTAACGCCTTTAGGAGCCTTTAAAAACGCAATGTCATACACGTACTCTCTCAAAAGTAATTAATGCAATGATAAATGCTATTTCTCCCCTCACAATTGCCAATGACGTGTAACGTACCTCCGATTATGTGATTGTGAGAGTAGACAATGTTTGCAACGTGGAAAAATTAATCGTGTACGTTTAATCTTTGTTCATCAGCGTTCTTTTCATAACGAATTTCGAAAAATAAGCATCTCCGCAGATCAATTTAGTGTCATAGGACAGTAATTGTTAATTTTTTCGTATCATTATAATCACCAATAATGTATCTAATGGAAGCAAACAAAGTTCATAATCAGCATACCTCAATCTACTCAGTCTTTAGTTATAAACGCGTCTCATGTTAGATAGAAATGAACTAGCTAAGGGTCTCATGAATGATAGTAAAACCTGGAGGGCTTTGTCTCCCAGTAAATTATGAAGTAGAATGATGCGAATACCAGATTGTTTAGCGGGGCTGGAAAATGAGCTTTTCCTTTTCGAACATCTTCCCAAATTTAAAAGATTTAAATATACCACCCTCAGAATAAGATCAATATCCACCAACATCAAGGGTTATCAATCTGTAACTCACCTCTATCACTGCCATAAAGCCAAGAAAATTGGTGGACTACTTTTTAATAACTATTCAAATCCCATGGTTTTGTCGCCATTGGTTTTAGAATAATTAAAATGTTCCACTGCGAAGCCTGGAACATGCGAAGCCTACGAATGGGGATGTAACGTGTTTAGGAACTTTTAAAACGCCAGTCATACACGTACTCTCTCAATAGTAATTAATGTAATGATACAAAGTTGTCGGGGAATGGAATTGTGGTCGAAAAGCCAAGAGAAGTAAATTTTTGAAATTGATTACCAGCAAAATAAGTTATTTCAACGGAAAACGGTAATGGAACGTTGTTTTTTCTTAAGCATGCCTTTAAGTTTCAATTACAATGAAAAATTAATATCTGATCCTTCAGTCAAGTGATATTGTCAGTCGTATCGATACTTTTTAGGTCTTGATTCCAATCAAGACATTTTGACTAATTGTTTAAGATGCCATGTTGAACTGGACTAAGGTAGGGATTCACGTGTAATAATAGGGCGGCATGGATACATTTACATATCGCCGAGGTCAGACTTATGGGTCGATAATTTGAGGCATCGCTTTTATTACCCTTATCCTTGTAGATACGAGTAACGTGAGCTATACATCAATCAGAGGGAAGAGCACCTTCAGTAAGAGAGGTTGTAAATAGAATGTGCAGTGGGCGGAAAAGGGTTGAAGCACAATTCCTTAGAAGTGTTGGGTTTGTCATCAGGGCCAGAGACACTTTTGATATCTAAATTATTTTAAGTTAATATCTCGAATAAAAGGAAATAAATCCAACATCACAGGCACTTTGTTGAGGTAAGTTTGTTAGTTCCGCAGGGCAGTAGTTAAAGTTTTCTAACAAGGGTTGTATTTTAAACCGTTTGCCACAAGTAGAGTTGTCTGTTTTTGTACCATCCGGTAGTCTGATATTGAGTCAAGTAGATAGAGTATGTATCTGCTTTCTTACAAAACGATAGAATGCACTGTTGTATTTGCTACTGTTACTTATAATAATACGCAAGCATAATAACTAACTTTCTTTATTCAGTCGTCTTACAGTTCTGCCTCGCCTGCCAGGCCGGGCATCGTTTTTATAGTCATGTTAAAAAACTCTTATCTTACATTGTGTCTATTTTTTATATACTAAAAAAATATGTTTTAAAAACTACTACAACAACTTTTTTTTTTTTTGTTTTTTGCTCCTTTATTTATGACGAGCTAGGGCCTAAGTGACCTTTCAGCTCCAACTTTAAATTGATACAAAAGGTAAGAGTACATTGGTAAAGAAAGAAATGAACAAAATATTTACAAATCTAGGATAATAAAGACAATGGTAATAATAATATACAATAACAAGGTAGTAGTAGAATAATCATACATGATATGATATTATGGACTATAAATTCAGGTAATATGAACTGAGGTACCGTAGCTTATAACTTTAGGAACTTTTTTAATTGAGCCTTAAACTGTGCTACCGAACGGAGGGAGACTAACTGTTCAGGGAGACCATTCCACAGAGATATCGTTTTGCGGAAGAAGGAGTAGCGTAATACATTGGTGCGCGATGGGGGAAGAAAGAGTTTTCGACTATGACCCCTAGTGCCCTGGGAATGCGAATTAAATTTGAAATACGGCTGTGTGGGAACGCACAAAATTTTAAAGAGACCAACGAGATCAAGGTAGGAACGACGGAGGGAAAGGGATGACCAACCGAGGGTGGATAAACGAAGGTGTCGTGGTTTGTGTCGAAGGTAATGAGGGATACGGCTGGCGCGAGCTTGTACCTTGTCAACCAGATCTATATCTGTCTGAGATGCGGGATTCCAGATCAGGCTGCCAAATTCCACGAGAGGCCGAACGTAGCACTGGTATAACCGAGTTAACAAGGGGGGGAGTAATACCAGGGAAGTTAGCCCTTATCACTGCTATGAGACTGTTGGCACGCGTGCACATCCGTAGAATATGAGGTCGCGTGGATAGTTTGTGGTCAATTATTACCCCCAGATCACGACATTCATTGACTCTGTTAATGTTTACTCCATTAAGGTAATAGGGCGAGGGGGAGTTCACATCCATAGGACGACGCTGCAAAGTTAGGACTTGGGACTTATCACAGTTGAAGGTTAAACCATTAACACACGCCCAAGTTGCAATAGCATTAAGGTCACGCTGTAGGCAATCAACATCAGTAAAGGAGTTAATTGTGCGGTATATCTTTAGGTCATCAGCATACAATCGAGGATTTGAGGTCAATGACTGAGGGAGATCGTTAATATATAGGACAAACAGTAAAGGCCCTAAGACGCTTCCCTGGGGGACCCCACTAGTAACTGGGATAAAATCACTTAAAGTGTTTTCGACTCGAACCGCTTGAGAACGATTGGTTAAGTAACTCGACAGCCATCCCAGAATGTTGTTAGAGAGACCAAAGGCACAAAGTTTGGCAAGAAGCCTCTTATGAGGGACTGAATCAAAAGCCTTTGCTATGTCCAAGTAGATAACGTCAGTACGGGTACCAGAGTCAAGGGCTGTCGTCTATGAGTGGAAGGCCGATAAGAGATTGGTTTCAACTGATCGAGAGTGAAGAAAACCGTGTTGATATTCACTTAGCAGCGGGTTAACATGTTGTAAAATGGCCACACGAATACATTTCTCAAGAACTTTGCATATTGAACTAGTTAAACTGATGGGTCTGTAATTGGCCGGGTCAGATTTAGCCCCTTTACCCTTATAGATGGGAGTGACGTGGGCAAGACGCCACTCATCCGGTACCGATTGTTCTCGAAGAGAAAGTAGAAAAAGTTTGTGTAAGGGCAGTGTTAGCGACTGACTACAGTTCTTGAGAAGCCTATTAGGGATGCCATCAGGACCGGACGCACTCTTAACGTCAAGGTTTTTCAATATGTTCTTGATTTCCAGATAGGACGGGGCATACTCTTCCATAGGCGCTAGTGAGAGACTAACTGGCGCAGGAATTGATACATGGGAAGTGTTAAAGTTCTTGGCTAATGTTTGGTTGAGGCACTGCGCCATGGTAAAGGGGGAGTCAGTATTTTCTCCATTTGCTTGCCGAATAGTCAATCGCGAAGGTAGAGAGCGAATACGAGAACGAGTAAAACGATAAAAGGCACGAGGATTTTTCTTAATGTTAGAGACTTGACGAGCATGCATTTTTTGACGAAAGTGTGAGATGCTAAGACGAACGCGTTTAACTTGTTGTTTGTAGATACCATGTAGTTGAGTGTATTTATCCGAGTCGCCCGCGCGAGCTGCTTGCCGCAGTTTTTTCCAAAGACGCTCCTTATGGCGAAGGGCACGCTTAGTCCCCTTTGTAATCCACGGACGGTGTTGGTGTGCATTAGGGGAGTATAGGGGGACAACCGAGGAAATACAGCGAAATAACTGTTCCTTAAAATAAGACCAGGATTGATCCATGGGTAAAACTTCTAAGGGCGACCAGTTTACCGCTCCGAGTCTTGAATTGAGTAGAGCAAAGTCAGCACGCGAGTAATCAAAGTCATGCCGGAAGTGACGTTGCACGTGGGGTAAGTTAGTAAGGGGAAAAATCGAAGAAATAATAACGTGGTCACTACCACCGAGCGGGGGAAGACTAACAATTTGGGGTATTACTGTTACGGGCGTGAGGATCAAATCAAGGACATTAAAACTGAGATGACGCGATTGGCTGTAGCGTGTAGGAAACTTTATATGTTGAGTTAGGCTTGCGTCGGCTAGCAGTTGTAAAAATTGATCGTGTTCAGGGGAGGCGCGCGGGAGCGTAGTGAAGGAATCCCAATTAATTAATGGTAGGTTGAAGTCACCGGTAATAATAAAGTCAGTTTTAGTGGTAGAAATATGGAGTAAATTCTGATAAAGTTGTGACGTTTGCTCCTTTGGCGTAGAGGGACTCCGGTAAATACAACCCAACGTTAGCCATGACTTGGAGGTGGGAGGTTTAATTTCAAGCCACAAGGATTCATCAAATTGATTTGGGACAGTTAGTTCATGGTATAATAGAGAGTTCTTGATATAAATAATTATACCGCCTCCTTTGTGAAGGGCACGGTCTTTACGAAGAAATGTATAGTTAGGCAAGTTAAAAATGGCATCGGCATGATTGGTGGAGGCCCAGGTTTCA
This sequence comes from Phalangium opilio, assembly GCF_054372755.1. Lineage (NCBI taxonomy): Eukaryota > Metazoa > Arthropoda > Arachnida > Opiliones > Phalangiidae > Phalangium > Phalangium opilio. The sequence continues at coordinate 576,788 of NW_028324163.1, forward strand.
CAGATACATATGCAGTCGGGAGTACCGGTAGATGCAAGGGTAAGTAGTTCGTCACGCTTTTTGAAGAGACACTGGGCGTTGAGTGAGTAAACACTTAGACTAGCGCCTCGTGGTGGTAGGGAGATTGGTGATGATACGGCAGGGGGTTGTAGAAGTTTAACGGTGGTGACTGATCTGGCTGCGAAGAACGCGGGAGCATGACTGGAGAGGGGGTGTACGGGGCGTTCGTGGAATAGGAAACAATCTTGCCTTGACGTATACAAAGGTCATAACGGCCTTGGGCTTTCAATTGACGAAGGTCCGCGAGGAGGGAGCGATGAGTCTGCCGTTGGACAGGGTTACGATCATGGGAGGCGGCATACGGAAAATTATTATAGCGTCGCCACTCGTGAATGCTTTGTACAAAATATTGTCGATGTGACACAGTTAAAAAGGTTATTAGCAGGGGACGGTTATAGTTCTGGCGAAGAGGCCCAACACGGCGTATAGAGACAGAATTGGACTCGTCTGGTTTGAAGAACATGTCTTGTAGAATTTTGCGGACAAAGTACATGTCTTCCTGGGGATCATCATGATCAGGAACGTTAAAAAGCAATGCATTCAACTTTCGAGCAGCAGATGTAGAGATTTCTCCGGTAGTATTTTGCGGCTGACCGGACAGTGGGGCTGGCGGTACAGAGACATGTGTAATTGGTAGGTCGTTTGACAAAGTCTTGACAGCACAAGAACTGTTTTCGAAAAGTACGCGACCAGCGATTGGGGCAGAGGATGACACGTATTGATTAGGAGACTGAGAATTATCTGGCCCCAAAGAGAGTTCAGGTGGACCGGAAGAGCTTGATGTCACGTGAATGTCATTAGGAGGGCTACCAGTAATTATCTGGGGCGGTGACTCGTTGATTGTTTGACTGGGGGACTCATTTATTGTTTGACTAGTGGACTCGTTGATTGTTTGACTAGCGGTATCACAGGTTACTTTGGTAACACAAAAGGCCGGAGCCGGAACTGACGTAGGAACCGAGACGCGAATGTCCTCAAGCTGCCTGGATAGGGTACTGACCTCGTCAGAAATTAAAATTTGATGAGCCCTATTATGAATGACATCAGATCGCAAGGCGGAGATTTTGTCTGATTGGTTATCATAGTCTACCCGTAGGGAGTCAATTTCAGCTTGACTAGCAGTCAGGAAATTCAATTGAGAAAGTAATTGAGCGCGGATGTCGGATTGAGGGGTTAAATCGTTCGTTGGCTCCGTGGTAACGAGGGTTTTTGCCGCGAGAGCAGAGTACTGGTCTTGTAATTGTAAGACTTCCTTGGGGAGGGAGCGCACTTGCTGTCGGAATGCATAAAAGTCTGACATAAATTTAGAGAGTGAACGGAGGGCCAGCGGGCCCTTAGTGACACATGACGGGCAAAAAAATGAAAAATGTTCACTGTGAGATGTGGTGTGAAAGTCATAGATATCGTCCGGGATATTGACACAGGCGATGTGGCACCAGGAGAGACACAAATCACATTGGAAAGCCTTATGGGTAGCGTCAACTTGGGTGAGACACGAGGAGCACGGATGCTTTGGTCGTTTTCGAGAGATGGCTTTGCTTTTATGACCGGGTGTTTTTTGTTTAGTACAGAGACGAAGTCGCGAACGTAGTCTTTTGGTAGTAGGGGGACCGGTATGTAAGTCTAAACCAAGCACTGAATCGGAATCAGACGGGGTATCACATGTATTTTCGATTGTAAGTTCAGATCGAGGTTGGGTTAAATTAGAGGAAGCTGCAGTCGTGTTCGAACAGTCAATTAACGGGCTAGTAGAGAGAGATAAACTGGCCGTAGAACCAATTGGAGAGAGTAAAGTTTTATTTGGTATACTTGGAAGATCAAGAGTGGACGAAGATAAGGCCTCGGTTAAGGTCACAATCGGCGAACGCGAAACAACCATGATGAAGATCTAGCTGGGCAGGGTAAGGCAACGAGGCGACCAAGGCTTAAGCGTCCGTGAATGAATTGGCGCGAACTCGCGACTTTTTCTCGTTTTTAACTTTCGGCATTTTAAACAGTTGATTTAATTATAGACTATATTAATAATTAAATTATTTAACGACGTAGGCCATTCTTGAATAGTGAATTAGCACGACACAAGTTCATGTAACCGTTAGTTTCTTTCTCTTGACAGTTATTCTCTTGACATTGGCAAAATAGCTCCTTATTTTGAGTATCGGCCATCTTCATTTTGAACTCGGGAGCGGGCTTTGCGCCTTCGCAGTTTTGGCGGGAAAGTAACCGACTCAGTCAGGCTATGTTCAGTATTCAGTAGTCCCAACGTCCCAAACCGCAAATAGATGCGTTCGAGATGATGTCAGCAAAAAAGAGGCAGATTGACCGAGGCTTAGAGAAATTTCTACGTTTCTCAAAATATACAATGAATTAATTTAAACACGAAAATAAAACTTATAATAATTTAGCAGTTAAGTTGAGGCTAGTTAACAACGGCTCTTCAGCGCGATGAATGACACTTAAACGAAACTGGTTGACATGAATAATATTGGCTTCTTGCTGATGCGGCCACTCCTTGTTGTCGTTAGTCGTTGATCTGTGGTCTGTTGGTTTCTAACTGTTACTGGACTTCTATGTGTCGTTGTTGCTGTTTGTGGGCTGTTACGTTGTTCCAATGAGTTTGTATAGTCCGCTCTCCCGTTCGTATAAGTTGGTCTTCCATTGGCCTGATCTGCTCTTCCCCTTGTCTACTTTGGTCTTCCGTTTGACTGATTTGCCCTGTTTGTAGTATGGTTGTAGCCCATGGTTCCGACGATGTTGCTCCTGCTTTGACTTGATTCGCTTCTTGTTTTGTTAATGGTCTTTGCTGTTGTGTTTGCTGGAGTTGTTCCGAGTGTTTTCTTACGTCCAGCCTCAATTGACTTCTCGTTCTGCGGAGTAGTTTGCCTTCTTGTGTTCGGATTATGTAGGAGTCGACCTGTTTGTCTGGTTGTTGTACTTCTGCCGATAGCCATTTCCTAGGTCCTACCAGATAGTGAACTTTGCTTCCAGGATGCAGTGGCATTAATGGTTTATGTGGCATGTTTTCGGAGTATCTCACCATTGTTTCACGCCGTTGTTGTAGAGCCGCCGTGGTTTCGTCAGTGGGATAATGTGGTTTCATGGATTGTTGGTTAGTTGTTAAGGGTGTTCGTAACAGTCGTCCCATTAAGATTTCCGCTGGAGACGCCATGTCGACTTTTGGTGTAGTGTTGTATTCCAACAAAACTTGATGGATGTTCTTTCATCAGTTTGGGCTTTCCCCAATAAGTGCTTGATGGTTTGTATGGACCTCTCTGCCAGCCCGTTTGTTTGTGGGTGGTAGGGACTCGCCGTTACGTATTCTATGTCCCACTGAGCCAGGAATGATTTGTATGCTGCCGAGTTGAAGGGTGGGCCGTTGTCGCTGATGATTTTCCGAGGGGTACCATGTCTTGCAAAATGTGGTGCCATCGCCGTTATTATTGCTTGTGCGTTTGTGGAGGACAGTTCTTGTACTTCTATGAACTTCGAATAGTAGTCAACTATAATAATGAAGTTGCGCCCTTGTTGATGGAACAAGTCTGTTCCCAACGTGTGCCATGGGTGTGGTGGTATTGGTAATGGTTGTAACGGCATGGCTGTATTAGCTCGATCGTGTTGTCTGCAGACAGGGCATGATTGGATGTAGTAAGTCAAATCCTTCGACATGTTCGGCCAATACACGTGGATTCTGGCCTTTGCTAGGCAAGACGTGATACCCTGATGTACTGCATGTATTTGTGCCATGATGTGCCGTTGTAGGCTCTCCGGTACTACGAGGCGGTCACCTCTGTACAACAGGCCGTGCTCTTCATGGAGTTCTTCCTGGACTGACCAGTATTGGCGGACTATCTTGTTCGGGATACTGGTCATGTTTTTCGGCCACCCATTCCTGATTAATTTTAGCAGGTCTTGCAGCGTCTTGTCCCTTGCTGTTTCTTGTCGAAATAGCTCGTCTTTTTCCTTTGATAATGATGTTAAGCTGTATACAGTTGCGTTGGGGCCTTCCAGGTAACTTGTTTCATACTGTACGTCCGCGTTCGGTGCCCTTGAGAGAGTGTCAGCGACATATAGTTGCGAACCGGGCACGTATTTTAGTATGAGGTCGTATCGTGCTAGTCGTAGCGTTAGTCGCTGAATCCTGGGAGACATTAGCTGGAACGGCTTTTTGATGATTGCAAGTAGAGGACGATGATCCGTCTGTATCGTTACTGGTGCCGCCGCGACATAATAATGGAATCTCTCGCAGGCAAAGAGAATCGCTAGTAACTCCTTTTCTATCTGTGCGTATCTGACTTGGGTTTGGTTGAACGTCATTGATGCATATTCGACTGGTCGATCATTTTGCAGGAGGACCGCACCGATACCATATTGACTTGCATCTACTGATAACACGCATGGGGTCTCATGGTTGAAAAATTGGAGTACAGGAGCAGTTATCAACGAATTTTTTATGTCCTCATATGTTTGTTGTAGGTTGGCATCCCATTGATATTCGGCTGTTGATTTCAGAAGATCCCTTAGTGGTGCTGTACGTTCGGAATAGCGTGGTATGAACTTGGCCAAATAGTTCACCATTCCAAGAAAGCGTTGGAGAGAGGTCTTGTCAGCTGGTCGTTGTAGATCCGTTATGGCTTTCACTTTGCTGGGATCAATGTGTAGGCCTGTTTTACTGATGATGTGTCCCAGGTATTTAATTTGAGGTACCGCCAACTGCATCTTTCCTGAGCTGAAAGTCAGACCTTCTTTCCGTGCTCGCCTAAGAACGGCTAGTAGGGCTCTGTTATGCGTTTCTTGGTCACGTCCGTGGATGATGAAGTCGTCGGTCGATATGTGCACATTATCCAAGTCTCCGAAGTACTCTTGCATCACCTCTTGAAATAGTTGCGAGGCGGTGGCGATGCCGTAAGGGAGTCGCTTAAACCGGAATCGTCCGAACGGTGTAGCAAACGTACAAATGCGAGAACTGCTTTTTGTAAGGCCGATTTGCCAGAAGGCACTTTGAGCATCTAGTACCGTGAAGTATTGTGATCCCGATAAGTTGGCGAATATCTCCTGTGTTGTCGGCATTGGATATTGGGTCCGAAGTAATGCTGGGTTCAAGCCTCTTGGGTCGATGCAAATACGGACTTTCTGTTTTGACGATTGTGTTGGGTCACTTGGTGGGGATTCTTTTTTGACTACCACCATCGGATGGACCCATTCAGACAGGTTCTATTACCCCGTTCTCCTGCATTCTCGTGAGTTCGTCGCGTACTGCTTGGCGTAGTTGAAGGGGGATCTTTCTGGCTGCACAGATTGTTGGTTGGACGTTGGGTTTCAAGTGTAGCTCGTATTCGCCGGGGAGCTTCCCTATCTTGTCGAACACGTCACTGTATGCCTGGATAATTTTCTTAGGGCTTGAGCTGGGTGATGGTACCTCTGGTGCAGGAGCGTGGTCATGTGAGCCGTGATGGTAACTGATCTCGTCCAGGCTGCTAGTTGGACCTGCCGTCGTATTGTGATGGAGACGGGTGATAAGGCGTAGTTCTGTGGACAGTTGACCGCTCAATATCGGCGTTGAGTGTGTTGGTGTGACATAGAACAAGCTATTTGCTCTGTGGCTGTGTGATCTGCAGGGCAAGTATGCTATGCCAAGTACGGCGACATTGTGTCCGGAGTAAGCTCGTATGCTGTGTTGTGGTCGAAGTAGTGGCGGCAGTTCCGGAATTTGTTGGTATATGTTTATTGGTAGTACATTTACTTTTGATCCTGTATCAATTTTGAACTCGACATTTAGGTTAGCCACTTGTACCGTTGCTCTCCATTGATCGTCGGGTCGAGTCGCTTCCTCCGTATTCACAGTGTAGAGGCTTAGCGAGTGGATGTGAAATGGGGCGAACTGAGAATCGTCCTCTTGCTGTAATGGTGCGTTGCCTTCCGGCTGTTTTTTGCTGGGGCCACTGATGTATTGGTTCCATCTGATAACGCATTTCCTCTAGCGAGCGTATTGACCGGCATGTGCTGGCCCAGTGATTTCTGCCGTTGCAGACGCGACATGTGGAGCCTATGGCTGGGCATGGGCGAGCGGGATGTTGTAGACCACACTGCAGGCAGTATGGGGTATTGTTATAACGTGGTTGCGGGGCATACTGTCGTTGGTCTTGATATCTCGGTTGTTTTCGTTGTGGTGGTGGATGTCCTCGTCGTGGCTGATAGCGGTGGTTATCGTCTGCAGCTGGGTATCGTGGAGTTCTCTTATATGAGGAGCTGTCTTGTGCGCGGGAGTTGTTATTGTACATGATGGCATCCAGTGCTGTAGATGTTTCGCCAGGCGTTGGTTTGATTGTTTGTGTCATCAGTTGGAGGTGTGAATTCGCAGATTCTTCGGCTTGGCACGTGGTGATTGCATCTTCCAGTTGAAGGTTGTTGAATAGGATTAATTTTTTTCGTGCGGCTTCACTTTTTGTACCGATGAGGATTTGGGTAGCTATGAGCGAGTCCTGTAGTGTGCCAAGTTCGCATGCCGGTGCGAGTGTCTTGAGGTCAGTTAGGAATTGCGCAAAAGTTTGATGGGTAGACTGTTTCATTTGGAAGAAGGTAAAGCGTGACATGTTAGTGCTTTTATAGGGCTTGTAATACTCATCAAAGGCGTTCAGGATGTGTTGGAGAGTTAACGTTGCGGGCGTTGGTACTGCTACCCCTGGTTGGGCTATCGTCAGGGTTTTATAAATTCGTAATCCCTCGTCGCCTATCACATGAAGAAAAACGTTCTTCTGTTGCTGCTGATCTTCTTTGTTGAGTTTTGAAGCAACGGAGTATATGTGATACCGTTCCCGGTATTGTTGCCATGCCAGTGCGGGAGAGTCACCGGGTTGGAATGGAGGTGGTGCTTTGAACGACGTCATGACGCTTGGTTGGACTTTGGTCAAGGATATAACGAGTTTATTTCACTTCTGATACCATGTTGTATTTGCTACTGTTACTTATAATAATACGCAAACATAATAACTAACTTTCTTTATTCAGTCGTCTTACAGTTCTGCCTCGCCTGCTAGGCCGGGCATCGTTTTTATAGTCATGTTAAAAAACTCTTATCTTACATTGTGTCTATTTTTTATGTACTAAAAAAATATGTTTTAAAAACTACTACAACATGCACGAGAATTTTGTTTAACGGAGTGTTGTTTTCGAGCATTGGCATTGGATAGGAGTGTCTTCACTAGTTTCACATGGAGCTGATAGTTCGCAATTTTAATTTTTCTCCAGAGTCGTTCTTTTTTACGAATTGCACGTTTTTGTCGCGATGGGAATACACAAGTGCGATGGATGTTTAATAAAATGGCATAGATTGAGATATACAATCAAAAAGGGTAGATTTGAATAAGTCTGTGCTTCCTCCGTGGTAGAGTGAGAGGAGATCAGTCAATGTTGGAAAGAAGAGTGTTTAGCAGGACGTAGTCACTCTGGCAGTAGTCATAATCATGCGTGAAGCCTCGAAGTGCCGTGAAATTTACAGTAAGAGGATATTGGGGCAACTTCTCTGTTTTATCGAGTTATCGTTTAAGATTACTCGGTTTTCTCGTAATTTCGATAAGTTATTGAAAATCGGTATTCTCTAACTCCAAAACTCAAAATTATCGTATGGGGAATGTGATAAGTTAGTGATAACATATCATCAGGGTTTTCGCTGTTGATAAGACTAACGTTTTGGAAGAGCCGTGTTTTTGTATCGTTTTCAAAAGAGCCGTGTTTTTATATCAATTTTAATGTTTTTTAACGAATATTTGCGATTTCAAAGAAGAACAAGACGGCCCAAGGGCTCGTAATAGTAGCCACACCTTACACTACCAAACCTACGGTGCAGGGGTCTGCTCAAGGCAGAACCCACACTGATACCACTTCACAAGGGCTTGTATCCAGCGATACTCGTGACGATTTATCGGTGCGTGTGTCTGGCAAGCCCTCGTAAAGTACCTTGCGTCGTCGTCTCAAACGACGGATTGCTCGGCAAAAGGTCAAATCGGGGTCTGAAACGGTCTCCACCGCCGCTGGGGGTGCGATGGCTCGTGACAACCCAATGAAGAGGCCCAGAGCGGAGGATTCGACTCCCTCACCAAGTACCTCGCAGGCGGCGTCGAAAAAGGCTAAGTCCTATAGTGACGCCGCCAGCTCAGAAAAGATGGCCATTGTCAAAAAAGGCTATCCGACGGCGGTCATCACGGAGGAAGACGTGGGCCCAATTCAGAAGGCGATTCTAAGGGCGCTGGATGGGATACCTTCGGGGAGCCCTCTACCGCGCCTTGCGAACTTTAGCCTGACGACCGGGGCCCTAGTATACTCCTGTGAGGATTCGTTCACTGGGCAATGGTTGAAGGACAACTTAGCCTACTCGGTGGTGGGGGATGCGGTGCTCTCAGTAATGAGAGCTAGCGAACTCCCTAAGCCGTTTAAGGTAATGTTCCGCACCAAGGACCAGATCACCAAGGAGCCGGCGGTGCTGTTTCGGCGCCTAAAGGTCCTTAATGCAGGTTTTGCCACTGAACGCTGGAAATGTATCCGGACGTACGTGGACAGGGCCGTACGGTACTGGGTACTGCTAATTGATGGCTCCTCATTGGAAGCCATTAAGAATGCTGGTTTCGTGGGCTATACTGGAGTGGACAAGGGTTCCTTCAAACTCCTTCAGAACACGGAAACCACTAAAACCACTGTAGCCGAGTCTGCGGCGGGGGGTGGGACTAGCGAGATGGGGGATCTCGCGGAGGAGCTCTCTGGTGTCGCTCTAGGCACAGAGGGGGAGGGGGGGGGTGGCTCATTCGGAAGTCTGTTCTTCCATGGATGAGTCCACCCTACTGGAAGAATCGGATGGGACCCTTCGGGGTTCAGCCGATGAGCGTCCTAGTGGTCCTGGTGAGGGGGAGGATCTTGGGACTGGGAGCTCGCCTGTCGGGGGGGGAGGTGCCATTAGCCCTCTCGGGACCGATGAGGTGTAGCTAGGTCCCTTCTGAACCCCTCTCTTAGGGACCATGGGGACGCTACGTGCAATTCAAATCAACTTGCACCACAGTAAGGCGGCCTCTGCGGTACTCTGCAGGAGGTTTGCTATAGAGGGTCTTGATCTGGCCCTCATACAAGAACCGTGGATTTGCCATGGCAAAATCCTCGGTCTTGACGCGGCGGGGTCACTATTCTATGACCAAACTGCTGCTAGACCTAGGGCGTGTATTTTGGTTCGGAGGGATCTTTGTTGTATCTCTCTACCGCTGTACACTTCCCAGGACACGGCGGCCGTGAATCTAGTCCTGGCCACTGGGCATGCCAAGTTGACTATCACGGCTGCCTCCGCATACTTTGCCCACGACGCGGACTCTCTCCCGACAATTGAGGTGATCAATTTGGTCAATCAATGTGAAAAGAGAGGGGACAAGCTAATCATTGGCTGCGATGCCAATGCTCATCACATCACGTGGGGCAGCTCTGACTGCAACAAGAGGGGTGATGATTTACTAGAATATTTAGTTGGTTGTAAACTCTATATTCTTAATCAAAACAATGAACCTACTTTTGTTACTTCTAATAGAAGGGAGGTCATTGACCTCACGCTAGCCACAGAAAACCTCGTGTCTTCCGTGTCTAACTGGCATGTGTCAAATGAACCGTCTCTGTCGGATCATAGGCACATCTGCTTTACTGTCGCGATTACTTCTGTCCCGGCGGGGACGGAGATACGCAACCCAAAACGGACTAATTGGGCCGGCTATAGGGAAGACCTAATCCTACGCTACGGAGGGGGTCACACTCTTAAACTTACTTCACCTAAGGATCTTGATCGGGCTGCTGGTGACTTAGAGAGCACTATCATTGAGTCGTTCCACCGGAACTGCCCACTTAAGACCGTCAACCGCTCGAGGCTTGTCCCTTGGTGGAACGCGGATCTCAGCCGGCTTCGTAAATACACGCGCAGGCTCTTTAACAAAGCCAAGCGCACGGGTGACTGGGCTGGATACAGGCAGTCCCTTAACGCCTACAACAGGGCCATTAGAGCTGCTAAGAAGGACTCCTGGCGGACCTTCTGTGAGCAAATCTCCAATGTCCCTGCCACGGCTAGGGTCATGAAGATTCTAGCGCACGACAGCACACATCGACTTAATGCTATTAAGCTACGGGAGGGTGTGTACACTAAATCTGGGGCTGAGACTCTCAAGCATATGCTGGAGGTCCATTTTCCTGATTCTACTTTTATTAATCCAACAAACCCTGACTCTCTCTACCCTGTCTTGTACAGGGCTAAGAGGGAAGACTGGCTTGTAGCCAGACAGGTTGTCACGATTCCCAAGCTTCGGTGGGCTGTCAACTGTTTTGAGCCCTACAAGTCTCCGGGACCCGATGGGGTCTTCCCTCTGCTTTTGCAGGAGGGCTTAGACCACATCGCCTCTCCGCTATGCAAGATCTACAGACTTTGCATTGCTCTCGGTCACATACCTCGTGACTGGAAACGCTCTAGGGTCATCTTTATTCCCAAGCCCGGGAAGGCTTCCTATCTCGAGGCGAAAGCATTTAGACCCATATGCCTGACCTCCTTCTTCCTCAAAATTCTGGAGAAGTTGGTGGACAGGTACATCAGAGACGAGGTACTTTCGGTAACTCCTCTCTCTTCTTCACAATTTGCCTACCAAAAAGGCAAATCCACTGAGACGGCCCTTCACGGCCTTACGAATTGCCTGGATAGGGCATTCGAGTTTCAGGAAATTTCACTGGCTGTCTTCCTCGATATCGAGGGGGCCTTTGACAAGGTCTCTAGCTCGGTTATTACTGAAGCTGTTGAGAGATTTGGCATCAGCGCCACTCTTGGCCGCTGGATCAAGTCCATGCTTACCGACCGCGAGGTGTCGGCGTCCCTCCTTGGGGACTCTCTAGGGGTGACTACCAGCAGGGGCTGCCCTCAGGGTGGAGTGCTCTCCCCCCTGTTGTGGTGCCTGGTGGTGGACGAGCTCCTGGGGAGGCTCGGGGGTGCTGGGGGCTGTTGCTGCTTCGGGTATGCGGACGATGTAGCGATAGTCTTTACGGGGAAGTTCCCGGATACTGTTACCGCGCTTATGAGATCTGCTCTCTCTAGCGTGGAGCAATGGTGTCAGGCGGTTAACCTCACCGTTAATCCTGATAAAACTGTCCTTGTTCCTTTTACGAGGAAGAATACTAAGGATCTGTTCAATGATATCTCTTTCTTTGGCCAGGTCCTGACAAAGTCCTCCGAGGTGAAATACCTGGGGGTGACTTTTGTTTGTAGACTCACATGGAAGCCGCATCTTGATCGGTGTATTAAGAAGGCCAAGATGCTCTTCTGGAGGACCAGGAGCTCTGTCGGCCAGACTTGGGGCCTCAACCCCAAGGCTGTACACTGGCTCTATACTGGGATCATCAGACCCATACTATCTTACGGGGCACTTGTCTGGTGGACAAGGGTCCGGCTTAAGACGGTGCAGGCTGCCCTGCGCAAGCTTCAAAGGCTTGCCTGCATTGGTGTTACGGGGGCCATGAGATCGACCCCAACTGCTTCCCTGGAGGTGCTCCTCGACATGCTTCCTCTTCATCTCTTCATTGAGGAGGAGGCTGTCATGGGAGCCTACAGGCTCAACATTAGTGGCTGTTGGGTTCCAAGACTTTGGGATTACAGCCATACGAAGCTCTTTCGGGAGTACGCCGCACTTGAGCCGTCGCTTACGATGTGCTCTGACAAAACCGTCACCAGTTTTGATTTCACTAAGCCATTCAGTATCCACTTCCCCAGTCGGGCAGAGTGGACTAACCTGCTGCCTCTTGGCACTGGGGGTGAAACCATTTGGTTCACCGATGGCTCCAAGACTGATTCCGGCGCTGGCGCCGGCTATTACTGTCAAACCACAAGGGTCGGCTTTTCTGCTTGCCTGGGCACCTTCGCTAGTGTGTTCCAGGCTGAAATTGCCGCGATCTGTTATTGCGCAGATTACTGTATTAACAAAGGGTATACCGGACGGACTGTGAGAATTTATTCTGACAGTCAGGCTGCCCTGAACGCTCTGAACCAGTGTCAGATTTCTTCTCAACTGGTGCGTAGCTGCCTCGACCTGCTAGCGCGACTGGCATCCTGCAACAGGGTTCTGCTGTACTGGGTGCCAGGGCATAGCGGATATTATGGCAATGAGCAAGCCGATAGATTTGCGAAAAGGGGTGCGGAGGCCAAGCTCTTGGGGCCGGAGCCGGCCGTCCCCATCCCCTACAGGCACGTCAAACGGTGTCTGCATGACAGGTTGACTGTCATACAAAATCAGCTCTGGCACAGCATGGAGGGCCAGAGACAGACAAAGTTGTTTGTCGATGGTCCCTGCAGGTCTCGTGCTAGGGACCTAATTTCGCTCGGCAGATGGGATATTAGGCTGGCCACCGGTCTTTTGACCGGGCATTGCCGGCTTAATAGGCACCTCCATCTGATGGGTTTTGCCGACGACCCTCTCTGTAGGTCGTGTCAGGAGATGGAAGAAACATCCGCCCACGTACTTTGCGAGTGCGACTACTTCGCCTCGCTTAGATTAGAATATTTTGATTCACACACCCTGGAACCCTCGAGGGTCTCCTCTCTCACGGTGGAGCGAATTCTTAGCTACGCTGCAGCTACAGGCCTATTCAAGGCCTGATTACGAGGATGCACAATATGCCTTTGGCATCGGTGCTAGGGCGCGTACCCTCCTCATCAACAATAATAATACGAGTGAATAGCCCCTCTATACCCTACCCTAATGAGTGGATAACCCCTCTATACCATACCATAATGAGTGAATAGCGCTATCTTTTACAATGCTTAAATGATTTAGATATACCGTACTTGAAAATCAGAGTGAATAGCCCCTCGATGCCCTACCCTAACCAGTGATAACCGTAATACCGGCAGAGCGGAGCCCCTGCCAGTCAAGGCCGGCGCCCGCGGGAAGGGGAAATATAACAAGCTATACCTTTCTTTCCATTTACCTTTAAATAATTTAGATTATTAATGGTTATTTTAAGAATTAAAGTCACCACTTCCACATTAATGAAGTCTGGTGGAGTACACGACCCCAAAGATACAAATTCAGAAGTATCCGACCCTAAAGATACAAATTCAGAAGTATCAGACCCCAAAGATACAAATTCAGAAGTATCCGACCCTAAAGATACAAATTCAGAAGTATCCGACTCCAAAGATACAAATTCAGAAGTATCCGACCCTAAAGATACCAATTCAGAAGTATCCGACCCGAAAGATACCAATTCAGAGGTATCCGACCCGAAAGATACAAATTCGAAAGTGTCCGATTCGAAAGTATCCGACCCGAAAGATACCAATTCAGAAGTATCCGACCCGAAAGATACAAATTCGGAAGTGTCCGATTCGAAAGTATCCGACCCGAAAGATACCAATGCAGAAACCCCAAAGATACAAATTCAGAAAATATAAAGAAAAGAAATATAAATACCAAAAGACACAAACGAAGAAAACTCTTTCTTATTGTCAAGCCTTCATGGTGTAGTGGTAGAGTGTCTTACTGCTGCGTGAACGACCCGGGTTCTAATCCCGGCTGCGACCAAACAAAATTTTAATGAAAATAAAATCTCTAACCAAGCTCAGTTACCCCTATGGGTGGTTTGAGGTACTATCGAATTCCTTTTAAGCTAAAATCTAACGATAACGAAGCGACAACCCCGGCCACTACTACTACTACTACTACTACTACGACGACGACGACGACGGCTCAGGTCAAACTAAGAGCCTCATCGTATACTACGATGTGGCTAAAAACAAAGACGGCACTATAATTTGAATTTGCCTGTTCAGAAATTTAAGTTTCATTCGCTAGGTGGAAGTATTAACTTAGAGTTAGGGACCATATGTTACTTTTTTGTCAAAATGGCAGACAACAGTTTGATATGTCATGTAGGTTTGCGACGCCGAGATATGGAAAATAGGCGAGCATTACGTGGGGAAAGAGTTTTACGCGTTCATAGAGCTCGGAATCGGATATCCATTATCGTTTGTTATTCACGTTCATGTCTACAAATTATTCTCGGTTAATTTACCCAGATATAAAATATAGTAGCTTCTATTTTGTAGGTTGGCCTATGCGGTTGTAGGTTGAAAATGTACTGTTTGCAAGCCCATATCAATCAACTGTATCCATTCGGATAAACGTTGAGAAAGTTACATTACGTATAGATAAGCTTACATATTACGTAATAGGGTAATTTTTCTTAACTGAACATCAAAACTAGTTAATGTATAGCGTTCGTTTAAACTAAAACACAGCAAAGCATTAATATAATTGAGATAAGTCTGCCTATTAAACAATTATGAACCTGGCTGCAACACCTTATGTTAAAATAAGTATACAGTACAGTCATAACTTTATGATATTTGAACTTTGTGTCCTTGTTCATGGTTAGAATCTGAAGTTATAAAGGACGAGTAAAGTACTATTCTCAATTACAGACGTGCTTAAAAGTCATCTTAAGACACTTGTACATGTCGCTCGAAGTCACAATTGTGCAAACAATGCCTCGTTAGATACTTTTCTGGCTGCACTTAATTGCTAATTAGCAATGTAATTGCGCAAACATCCAGTGAATTTATCCATATTTATTTCGAAAAAACATTGTTGGTTTTTCACATTAGTAGTGTATTAATAAAAATACTCCGTTTCCACACTATTTTATACAAGTGAAATATTAAATTCTGTCTGGTGTCATAGTAAAACGCTTCTGTGGAATTCGATGTGTCACCAGAAAAATGTCCCTCAAAAGCAACTGACGACCCTTTAGTGAAAAAAATCGTTTGCCAATTTGCTAACCGTTAGGTAAACTTCTTTATTGACCTGTAATGGTACAACTTGTTATGATAGTATTCCACGACAATACTAACATTAACCAGGTTTATACCTTCCACCATTCGAGTTTGTCGGTGTGAGGAGGAAGCTGTTCATGCTTGTAGTACTTGAGAAGCACTGAGCCTTTGATTATCCCTCGAGATCTTTCGGATGGACGCTATAAAAGTCGTCAATGCCATCGAAAGCTCTGTGAATTTCCATTGTCGACTCCTCACTGCAATCATAGTATTCGTTAAAATCGTTCAGAGTATGAAATTTTTAATTTCTTAACTTCGGAGACAGGTGGCCAGCCTAATATCCCATTTTCTGAGCGCAATAAGGTTTCTAGCCCGAGACCCACAGGGACCATTAGCGAACTGTTTCGTCTGTCTTTGGCCCTCCATATTATGCCAGAGCTGATTCTTAATGACGCTCAACCTGTCATGCAGACTCCGTCTAGCGTACCCGTACGCGATGTGGACGAACTGCGCCTGTCCCAATAACTTGGCCTCTGCCCCCGTTTAGCAAACCTACCGGCTTGCTCATGGCCATGATAACCGCTGTGACCGGCACCCAGTACAGCTGAACCCTGTTTCGGGCTGCCAGTCGCGCAAGCAGATCAAGGCAACTTCACACCAGTTGAGAAGTGATCTGACACTGGTTCAGTGCTTCCAAGGCGGCCTGACTGTCAGAATAAATTCTTACAGTCCGTCCGGTATAACCTTTATTATCGCAATAGTCCGCGCCATAACAGAACGTGGCAATCTCCGCCTGAAACACGCTTGCATAGGTGCCCAGACTCTCAGAAAATCCGACCTTAGTGGTTTGGCAGTAGTAAGCGGCACCAGCGCCGGAATCAGTCTTAGAACCCCCCTAATTCTCTTTCTTGCTATTGCTATTTCCTGGCTCCACCATGGTACAGCCCAATGCTTAACTAATTGTTTAAATCTAAGTGTCTGAGCATGCCGTAGAGAGCTTAAGCATAAACTCGTCAACAACTTCTTCTAATTTGTTGGGAACAATCACATTAAAACCTTCAAAAAGCTACCTAATTGTATCAATGATGAGAGACCAGTTGGCATATTTGGTAGAATATTTTAAGGAAGGATTGCTTTTTCTAACGAGGGGGATGACACCTATCCATAATTGACGCGAGGCTTTCTATAAATTAATGCTAACGCACAACTCGGACAACGTATACCGAGAGCCCCATGATTCGTCCGAACTTCAGTTTTCCGAGTCACGCTATTGTCGCAACAGTTCTTACAGTTTCTCTTTTCCGATTTGCATACATCAAATTTATGTTCCCCCCACATAGAGTGCAGTACTGTGCCTTGCTACCACACTTTTTGGAAGTATGGCCTATGCCACAACACATATAACAACGGGGGATTGTAGAAAATTCTGTGATTATTGCGATCTCCCAACCGAGCTTGACCTTACCCATATCAATCAGAGTCTTGAATTTGGACGGATCTATCTCTAACACAAAATTAGTGTTGAGGTTACGTAAAACGAAGCTAAAAAGGGGCTTAACATCCGTGGATACCACCGTACCATTACTCTGACTAACGATCGCTTCAATTAGATCCTTCTCCAGTACCTCGTTGCTAACATCCTTAGCAATTATTTTAGGACTGAATTTACTAGAGCAGTAGACTACCAATTTGCTGCTAAGGACTTCCGAACTCTCTAGATTAGCCTTAAACTTTTCCAGGTCGCTAGATGTTTCTAAATGGAGAATAACGCCGTTTCTTTTTCCCGGTCTTAGACTTTTGACAACGATCCCTAGGCTACCTGGGTTAATATCTTCCTTCAATAGCTTAATAACATCTGTCGAACTCATTGTATCCATAGATAACTCATTTCTCTCACTATTCGAACTCATTGTATCCACAGGTACTTCACTCCCCTCGCTAGTAACTACCAGACAGATCCTCGGGTAAATTATCAGGGTATGATCCTCTAACTTTATGTTTCCATTCGGTTTTAGATTCCGATTGTTTTTTTTGGTATTAAAGTTTAGACCTTTGTTAGTGTTATGTTTCTCCTTATGTGGGAGATTTTTATGATTAGTTTGGTTCGCCCTACATAAGTTCATATTTTTTCGTTGATAGTTTAAGTTTTTGGTTGGGACTATAAAAGAACTGTCGCGAGTTGAAGTTTTCTGGTTTAAGTTTTCCGTTTATATTTTCCGTGTTAAGGAGAGACAAAATCTCGTGCTACTTCGTACAATTTTATTTTTCAACTGACTTCTTACAATAACTCGTTTTTCTTTTATACATGTTTACTGAGCAAACCTTGCTTTTAAGTCGCTGGGTGAATTCCCTCTTTTTGGGAGGTCGGAGAGTTGTTTGAGGTTAAGCCCCATTCTACCACGCCTCTGCCCAGCGACCCTAGTTTTCACTTTCAGTTCGGTAACCTCATCTTGGGTGGTTTTCACTAAAATATCTTTCCATCTCTATACATTTTCGTTTATCACCTACGTCATTGGTATTTTTCTTTTTGAGGATGGAAAGATTTAAACTAAAAGGTTTTTGAAGCGCTCTGAAAATGAAAACTGGTAGCATGGGTTTTTACATTTTTAAAAAAGAATAATTCCATCAAGAAATACCCTTTTGATATGAAAATATTTAACACCTTATTACCGTTTTTGTTATATTTGTCCTTATTTCTATTGCTATTGTTAACCCCATTTGTATTACTAATGTATCCTAAAATGTCCTAATGTTATTACTATGTACCATGAGGTAGTCGGGGTACTAAGAAAGGGCTCTATGTTTTTGCGTTTGCGTTTGGTAACTAGCTTAAAACCTTCACAGGTGTGACCGTGAGGAATAACTACCTCGCCCAAATCCGGACTATCAGGTATACTAATGAATTCTTTAATAACTTCAGGTCTCACTTCAGAAGTACACCTGATCCCTCTAAGGAGTGCTACCTGATCCTCTAACTGCGCCATTTCTAGGATCTGCGCCTGGAATAAATTATAAAGTTCCTCGAAAAAAGTAAGTATAGTCCCCCCTATAGCTTTGGGGATCTTTCTTATTTTCGGAGTTCGTGATTGTGGTTTGCAATCTACTCATCGAATCGGAAACTAGGTTACTATACTTTCCAGCGCCTGAGGCATCCTGACGACCCTGTCCACTAAAATCTAACTTCAACTTTTTCGCTACGCAAGGGGAGGGAACACTTGATCTATCAAAAGAAGAATTAGCAGTTTCGTCCTCAAGGGTTTTATTATTTGATTTTCCAGAAGTTAACCCATTTGGTTTTGGCGAGTTTTTAGAAAAAACCATAGTTAAGTTATAAAATGTTTCGTAAGGGAAACTCCCCACCCACCACCGAGCCCAACGAGGGTACTTTAAACCTAAGGCCAGTGCTGTAACCCTTATATACTCGGGCGCGACCCACCAGACGAAGACACCAAATTGACATAAGCCCTAAAGAGGACCAGCCGATTGATCCACTGCGGTCACAGTGGACCACCTGTCTTGGATAAGCTTTAGGACCAAAGGGGAATATTGCCTAGAGACCCACGCAGGACACCTCTACACTCAGCCCCAGGTACCCTCATACTTGACCCATAGGACGCCACCCACGGCAAACGGGCGGGCAAGCAACGCCCACGAACGCGAGGCTTACGAGATCCCAAGGCAACTGGCCGAACCGGTCTTCACTTTCATTTCGCCTTTGGGCCCATTCAAGACCCAATGACTCGCGCACATGTTGGCCTCCTTGGTCCACGTTTCAAGATGGGTCGGGTGGGTTACCAACCTTCTCGCTGCTGACCACCTGAGCATCGACGAGTGCGAAATGGATGCTGGCGATCCGGTGGCAGGCGAAATGGATGCTGGCGATCAGGTGGCAGGCGAAATGGATGCTGACGTTCCGGTGGCAGGCGAAATGGATGCTGACGATCCGGTGGCAGGCGAAATGGATGCTGACGATCCGGTGGCAGGCGAAATGGATTCTGGCGATCAGGTGGAGGCGAAATGGATTCTGGCGGTCCGGTGGCAGGCGAAATGGATTCTGGCGGTCCGGTGGCAGGCAAAATGGATTCTGGCGGTCCGGTGGCAGGCGAAATGGATTCTGGCGGTCCGGTGGCAGGCGAAATGAATGCTAGCAATCCGATGGCAGGCGAAATGGATGCTAGCGATCCGGTGGCAGGCGAAAAGGGTGCTGGCGATGAGTGGCAGGCGGAAAGGGTTCTGGCGATCCGGTAGCAGGCGAAATAGATGCTGGCGTTCCGGTGGCAGGCGAAGTGGGTGCACGAAAAACAGGATGGAATAGGTTCGTAAGGAGCGATATTTTGGATTTTCAGTAGCCTTTCATACTCTAAAATATCCAAAATGTTATTCTAAGAGAGGGTTCCCAACATCATATAAAAAGCAAAAACATGTCACAAGTTATTTTATCTGATAATTCAAATTGTTGTGATGAAATCACCTCAAGGCTAGCATCAACTAGAGCAGTAAAACTAAAGTCCCCTTTGTAATAGAAAGAGCCTGAATTCGTAGTCTGATAAATTGTCACGTGCTTTCCATCTGAAGCTCCTATGCAGCGCGGATGCTGCCGTGGCGAAAGTGGGTGCTGGCTATCCAGTGGCAGGCGAATAGGGTGCTGGCTATCCGGTGGCAGGCGCAGTGAGTGCTGGCTATCCGGTGGCAGGCGCAGTGAGTGCTGGCTATCCGGTGGCAGGCGCAGTGAGTGCTGGCTATCCGGTGGCAGGCGAAATGAATGCTGGCGGCCCGCTGGCAGTCGAAATGGATGCTGGCGGTCCGGTGGCAGGCGGAATGAATGCTGGTGGTCCGGTGGCAGGCGGAATGAATGCTGGCGGTCCGGTGGCAGGCGGAATGAATGCTGGCGGTCCGGGAGACAAGATAAAGCACACAAGAAATGAAGAGAACGAGGTGTAGTTGGTGTTTACGTTTTAGTCGAGGGGCCGTAAGATCCGCGAAGTGAGGGATAAACCGGGAGTGAAACCCACACATCCCCAGAAACGACGAAACCTGTTTAATGGTTCGTGGTCTGGGAAAGTTCCTAATCGCTTCTACTTTCTCGGGGTCAATTTGTACACCTTGCGCGCTTACAACGTAGCCGAGTACCGCAACTTTAGAACTCCGAAACTCGATTATCTCAAATTAAGCGTTAAACCGGCGTGTTCCAGCTGTGAAAACACATACCGCAGAGCGTCCAAGTGCTCCTCCCAGCTAGCATTATTAGCGATGACGATGTCATCAAGGTATACCCCGACCCCAAAATGTCTCGCATATTTTAAAACTTTCTTCATCAAACAGAAGTAGTGGTTATGCCCTTTTGTACACCCTTGACAATGTTCGATTGGGGAACTATTAACGAAAGACTCCCAATTTGTATAATAAGTCCCAAGCGACAATACTGTGATCTGCCCCACTATCAAGAAAAGCAATACATGGTTTACATGCGATCTGAATTACTATCCCCTTAAGTCGACTGTCGTTAACACTATCCCCTCTGACTGAATGAATTTGAATAGGGTCTTGTGTGTTCCGGCGCACATCCTGAGACCCGTCCAGGATGCGTCCTAAGCGTTTCCCTGACCTGCTGCCGGACCTTGTGGGGCAACAGGTGAAAGCGCCGGTAAATTTACCGCTTGAGCTGGGCGAGGTGGTGTACCTGCGGGTCTAGGACAATCCCGACGAAGATGACCAAAGCGACCACAACCATAGCATGCCTGGTATGGTGGTGGTCTATTAGGATCACTCGTCTGACCGTTATTACTGGCCGCCGAAAAGGCCGCGGTCCCCGGAGGACCAGAAAATCGCGCCCACTGGCCAGGATTTGGATTATTCCCTCCTGAGGCATACTTTCGGTCGAAACTTCTCTGGATACGTGTAAACTCTCTTTCAACGTTGTTCGTTGTACGACATAGACCCTCCGGCAACAGCAAGGCGATTTCCGGTAAAACATTGGTAATGATAATCTCGACTAACTCATGTTCTGCAACAGGGTCGACCAAGGTATCATTTAACTGCACGACTCGTCTACGGTATGACTGTAGGTCTTCAGCTACACCCTGACTTATACTATAAAGGGCGCCTTAATTTCTCTGTCCCTTCGGGAGGACAAATATTTTTGTTTGAATTGTAGAAGAAATAACCCCAATCCCCGGGACGATTAGCATAGCGACTTAGATTTTCCCACCAGCTGAGGGCATCGTCTTTTAATGACAGAGGTATAAATAACTTTAGGTCCTGGACTACAAATCTATGATACCGGATAAGCATTTCCATTTGGCGTAAATATAATTTGGGATCCTCCCGACCCGAAAAGCTGGGTAACATTAAGGCCTGTTCCAGGACAGGGTTATAATTCGTGCCGCCGGGTGGATTTGCGACTACCTGTACCGGGTTGGTGGGGTTCACTGGTGGGAACGTATTGGGTTCCAGTCACTCTATGAGTTACTCGGGGTGGTGTTTGTGGAGGATTGACCACCGGAACAGACTGAGCTAGAGAAGTATGGCCCCTTCCCTGACTATTACCCGGGGCTACCACACTTGGGTTTGGAATAAGAGATCCCCGGGGAGAGTTACGAGCTCGTTGTCTAGCCTGATTAACACTTGCGGCTCCCTGAACCCTTGGCATTGAAGAAATGGGCGGGACAATCTGGGAAGTTGATGGCCCGACCAATGCTTGTCAGGTGGATTGGCAGTTCCTGGCCGGACGGAGGAAACATAATAATAATAATGTTTATTGTGCGTTGAAACAGTATACAAGATACCAACAAGTCAGCGCACATTGCGTTAAAAGTGATGGGGTTAAATTAATTAAATTAGAATATACACTTTGAGGTAAATGCAGTTAAGTCTAAAAACTAGTGGAAACATAGTTGTTTTAATTTTTGGGGTTTGAACAAGTCTATGTTTGTGCAAGCACTATGGCGGTTAAAAGTCTTAATCATTCTAGCGAGAGGAGATTGTCTTTCGTAGAAAAGGTGTCTTTTACGTGTCAATCGAGTTGAAGTGTTGAAGCTTATTGTCCGCAAGAGTAAACTTGAGTGAATTTTATAGTTAATTAGTTTTTGGAGGAATATGATGTCCAGTTTTTGTAATGCGGTCGATATCGTATCCATATTTAGGGATTTTATTAATGATTCGTAGTTATAAGATGCATCTCTAATATACAGAGTATGATAGTATTCGATGAACTCTCTTTGTATTCTCTCGAGTGAGTTTATATTGGATTTTATGTTGTCATTGTATGTGACTGCGCCATAGAGCAGACATGGTTTTACTAGGGTCATATAGAGTCTTATGAATACTTTGGGGGAGTTCAATGGTTTGGCTACTTTGAGTATACATCCAAGTGCGCGTACGCGATATGTATAGGAAAGAATCACAAACGAGTTTCCGATTCTGAAGCACAAAGCTGAACTCGAAAGTTTTGTGTCCAAAACTGTGAACGCGGTACACACACACACACCCATGGCCGAAACAGAACCTCTCCGTGATATACGTCACTCGGAGAGGTAAAAAGCTTGACATTTAGTGCATGGCTATATTTCTACAGGTAAACAAAAAGCGTTTAATTATCTTCTTTGATAAATTATAGACTAATTACACAAAAACGAGTTTTTGCTTCAAAGTCATTAAAAAACTGCATTTACACACAATCCTTCGCGACACTTTTTCAAACCCCAATGGGGCCAGAAATTATTATGTGTAATGCAGTTTGAAATTAAGTTTAATTGACATGAGAAAATTGGATCTAATTGCGTAGTTACAACAATTTCTATGATTAGACATTTTACAACAAAAACGGGTATGTTTTGGAAGTTTAAAACTCATACAGGGTGTAACAACACACATAAAGAACACCTGTTCTGAATGTATGATAAATGTCAAAAATGCGACACCGTTTTTAAAGCTACAAATAAGAATGATGGATCTCATTTTAGGAGTAGTCAAGCGTCTTTTTACTCGAAATAAGTGTTCTTATCTGTTCCACCTCGAATTATTAAAATTAGGTTTGAAAAGTGGCCTTGTTTCGCCAAGGATTGTGTATAAATTTTAAAGAACTGCAAAGCAAAACTGTTTTTTCGAATAATATCTGTCCCTTTTCGGGGTGAAACGTTATTTATGAAGTAAATTAGTTCTGGAATTGTCAAACTCAATGGTAACTTCCAGTTGGAATGGTCGGAAAACGCAATGCACTGTATAAAAGCACACTATGCCAAATATTCGTTTCAACTACGTGAAACCAACTGATAATTGGAAAAAATCTCCAGGTATTTCATTGTGATCAATTTAACCCTCGGTTTAGCAG